>NC_137677.1:29641111-29669169 GCF_963989245.1 Nansenia antarctica | reverse complement strand
CAGCCATGTTGAGCTGAAGGAATGAGAATATTTATGTTTATTTATTTCAGGAATTAGAATATTTATGTTTATTTATTTCAGGAATTAGAATATTTATGTTTATTTATTTCAGGAATTAGAATACTTTCATTAGAAACTGAGCTGTGTTGAAGACCAGCGCTCTAAACACCACAGAACTGATCAAGTATTGTTGAGCTTTCATGGAAGTCACACACACACACACACACACACACACACATACAACACACAGAACACACAACACACAGAACACACACACACACACACACAACACACACACACACACACGATACCTCCTAATCTCTCCCATCTGGCTGCTGTTCCTGAAGTATGTCTCTAGAGTTGCATCACTTACTGGGACAGAGAGAGAGGGGGAGAGAGGTGGGGGGGAGAGAGGTGGGGGGAGAGAGGTGGGGGGAGAGAGGTGGGGGAGAGAGGTGGGGGGGAGAGAGGTGGGGGGAGAGAGGTGGGGGGAGAGAGGTGGGGGAGAGAGGTGGGGGAGAGAGGTGGGGGGAGAGAGGTGGGAGAGGTGGGGGAGAGAGGTGGGGGAGAGAGGGGGAGAGAGGTGGGGGAGAGAGGTGGGGGGAGAGAGGTGGGGGGAGAGAGGTGGGGGGAGAGAGGTGGGGGGGAGTGGTGGGGGGGAGAGAGGTGGGGGGAGAGAGGTGGGGGGAGAGAGGTGGGGGGGGAGAGGTGGGGGAGAGAGGTGGGAGGAGAGAGGTGGGGGGAGAGAGGTGGGGGGAGAGAGGTGGGGGGAGAGAGGTGGGGGAGAGAGGGGGAGAGAGGTGGGGGGAGAGAGGTGGGGGGAGAGAGGTGGGGGGGAGAGGTGGGGGAGAGAGGTGGGGGA
Organism: Nansenia antarctica; assembly: GCF_963989245.1. Taxonomy (NCBI): domain Eukaryota; kingdom Metazoa; phylum Chordata; class Actinopteri; order Argentiniformes; family Microstomatidae; genus Nansenia; species Nansenia antarctica. The sequence goes on along the minus strand of NC_137677.1, from coordinate 29,668,307 downwards.
GAGAGGTGGGGGGAGAGAGGTGGGGGAGAGAGGTGGGGGGAGAGAGGTGGGGGAGAGAGGTGGGGGGAGAGAGGTGGGGGGAGAGAGGTGGGGGGGAGAGAGGTGGGGGGAGAGAGGTGGGGGGAGAGAGGGGGGAGAGAGGTGGGGGGGAGAGAGGTGGGGGAGAGAGGTGGGGGGAGAGAGGGGGGAGAGAGGTGGGGGGGAGAGAGGTGGGGGGAGAGAGGTGGGGGGAGAGAGGTGGGGGGGAGAGAGGTGGGGGGAGAGAGGTGGGGGGAGAGAGGGGGGAGAGAGGTGGGGGGAGAGAGGTGGGGGGAGAGAGGGGGGAGAGAGGTGGGGGGGAGAGAGGTGGGGGGAGAAAGGTGGGGGGAGAGAGGGGGGAGAGAGGTGGGGGGAGAGAGGTGGGGGGAGAGAGGTGGGGGGAGAGAGGTGGGGGGGAGAGGTGGGGGGAGAGAGGTGGGGGGAGAGAGGTGGGGGGAGAGAGGTGGGGGGAGAGAGGTGGGGGAGAGAGGTGGGGGGAGAGAGGTGGGGGGAGAGAGGTGGGGGAGAGAGGGGGGAGAGAGGTGGGGGGAGAGAGGTGGGGGGAGAGAGGTGGGGGAGAGAGGTGGGGGGGAGAGAGGTGGGGGGAGAGAGGTGGGGGGAGAGAGGTGGGGGAGAGAGGTGGGGGAGAGAGGTGGGGGGAGAGAGGTGGGAGAGGTGGGGGAGAGAGGTGGGGGAGAGAGGGGGAGAGAGGTGGGGGAGAGAGGTGGGGGGAGAGAGGTGGGGGGAGAGAGGTGGGGGGAGAGAGGTGGGGGGGAGTGGTGGGGGGGAGAGAGGTGGGGGGAGAGAGGTGGGGGGAGAGAGGTGGGGGGGAGAGGTGGGGGAGAGAGGTGGGAGGAGAGAGGTGGGGGGAGAGAGGTGGGGGGAGAGAGGTGGGGGGAGAGAGGTGGGGGAGAGAGGGGGAGAGAGGTGGGGGGAGAGAGGTGGGGGGAGAGAGGTGGGGGGGAGAGGTGGGGGAGAGAGGTGGGGGAGAGAGGTGGGGGGAGAGAGGTGGGGGAGAGAGGTGGGGGGAGAGAGGTGGGGGAGAGAGGTGGGGGAGAGAGGTGGGGGGAGAGAGGTGGGGGGGAGAGAGGTGGGGGGAGAGAGGTGGGGGGAGAGAGGGGGGAGAGAGGTGGGGGGAGAGAGGTGGGGGAGAGAGGTGGGGGGAGAGAGGGGGGAGAGAGGTGGGGGGGAGAGAGGTGGGGGGAGAGAGGTGGGGGGAGAGAGGTGGGGGGGAGAGAGGTGGGGGGAGAGAGGTGGGGGGAGAGAGGGGGGAGAGAGGTGGGGGGAGAGAGGTGGGGGGAGAGAGGGGGGAGAGAGGTGGGGGGGAGAGAGGTGGGGGGAGAAAGGTGGGGGGAGAGAGGGGGGGAGAGAGGTGGGGGGAGAGAGGTGGGGGGAGAGAGGTGGGGGGAGAGAGGTGGGGGGGAGAGGTGGGGGGAGAGAGGTGGGGGGAGAGAGGTGGGGGGAGAGAGGTGGGGGGAGAGAGGTGGGGGAGAGAGGTGGGGGGAGAGAGGTGGGGGGAGAGAGGTGGGGGAGAGAGGGGGGAGAGAGGTGGGGGGAGAGAGGTGGGAGAGAGGTGGGGGGAGAGAGGTGGGGGAGAGAGGTGGGGGGAGAGAGGTGGGGGGAGAGAGGGGGGGAGAGAGGTGGGGGGGGAGAGAGGTGGGGGGAGAGAGGTGGGGGGAGAGAGGGGGGAGAGAGGTGGGGGGAGAGAGGTGGAAGGAGAGAGGTGGGGGGAGAGAGGTGGGGGGAGAGAGGTGGGGGGAGAGAGGGAGGGGGAGAGAGGTGGGGGGAGAGAGGTGGGGGGGAGAGAGGTGGGGAGAGAGAGGTGGGGGGAGAGAGGTGGGGGAGAGAGGTGGGGGGAGAGAGGTGGGGGGAGAGAGGTGGGGGGAGAGAGGTGGGGGGAGAGAGGTGGGGGAGAGAGGTGGGGGGGAGAGAGGTGGGGAGAGAGGTGGGGGGAGAGAGGTGGGGAGAGAGGTGGGGGGGAGAGGTGGGGGGAGAGAGGGGGGAGAGAGGTGGGGGAGAGAGGTGGGGGGGAGAGAGGTGGGGGAGAGAGGTGGGGGGAGAGAGGTGGGGGGAGAGGTGGGGGGGGGAGAGAGGTGGGGGAGAGAGGTGGGGGGGAGAGAGGTGGGGGGGAGAGAGGTGGGGGGAGAGAGGTGGGGGGGAGAGAGGTGGGGGAGAGAGGTGGGGGGGAGAGAGGTGGGGGGAGAGAGGTGGGGGAGAGAGGTGGGGGGAGAGAGGTGGGGGGAGAGAGGTGGGGGAGAGAGGTGGGGGGAGAGAGGGGGGAGAGAGGTGGGGGGAGAGAGGTGGGGGAGAGAGGTGGGGGGAGAGAGGTGGGGGGGGAGAGGTGGGGGGAGAGAGGTGGGGGAGAGAGGTGGGGGGAGAGAGGTGGGGGGAGAGAGGGGGGAGAGAGGTGGGGGGAGAGAGGGGGGAGAGAGGTGGGGGGAGAGAGGTGGGGGGAGAGAGGTGGGGGGAGAGAGGTGGGGGGAGAGAGGTGGGGGAGAGAGGTGGGGGGGAGAGAGGTGGGGGGAGAGAGGTGGGGGGAGAGAGGTGGGGGAGAGAGGTGGGGGGAGAGAGGTGGGGGGAGAGAGGTGGGGGGAGAGAGGTGGGGGGGAGAGAGGTGGGGGGAGAGAGGTGGGGGGGAGAGGTGGGGGGAGAGAGGTGGGGGGGAGAGAGGTGGGGGGGAGAGAGGTGGGGGGGGAGAGGTGGGGGGAGAGAGGTGGGGGGGAGAGAGGTGGGGGGAGAGAGGGAGGGGGGAGAGAGGTGTTTAATGTCTCAGGAGGTAGAGGCTGTGTCTCAGGAGGTAGAGGCTGTGTCTCAGGAGGTAGAGGCTGTGTCTCAGGAGGTAGAGGCTGTGTCTCAGGAGGTAGAGGCTAGGTGGAGGTAGAGGCTGTGTCTCAGGAGGTAGAGGCTAGTGGAGGTAGAGGCTGTGTCTCAGGAGGTAGAGGCTGTGTCTCAGGAGGTAGAGGCTGTGTCTCAGGAGGTAGAAGTTGTGTCTCAGGAGGTAGAGGCTGTGTCTCAGGAGGTAGAGTCGCCGTCTAATGATCACAAGGTTGGCAGATCGGCGGTTCGAGCCCCGGCTGGCCACATGTCGAAGTGTCTTTGGGCAAGACACTGAACCCGAAAATTGCTCCCAGTGAGCGGGCCGGTGCCTTGCATGGTAGCTTGCTGCCATTGGTGTGTGAATGTGTGTGTGAATGTGTGAATGAGAGGCCGTTGTAAAGCGCTTTGGAGCAGCAAAAAAGGAGCTATATACAGTAAGTGCAGTCCAACCAGTCCATCCATCCAAAGAGGGAGGGCGGGAGGGAAGAAAGGGGGAGAGAGGGAGGGGAGAAAGAGGAAGGGGGGGAGAGAGGGTGAGGGGGAGAGAGGGTGAGGGGAGACGAGTAGGCGAGCACCAGGGTCTTGAATCTGAGGAGCTGCTACTGGGAGAACAGTGAAGGGTGTGAAGGAGGGGGGTGACATGGGAGAACTTGGGGAGGTTGAACACCAGACGGGCAGCAGCGTTCTGGATGAGCTGCAGAGGACTGATGGCAGAGGCGGGGAGCCCAGCCAGGAGTGCGTTGCAGTAGTCAAGGTGGGAGATGACCAGTGACTGGGTCAAGAGTTGCGCTGCTTCTCTGGTGAGGAATGGACGTGTCCTTCTGATGTTGTAGAGGAAGAATCTGCAGGAGCGTGCTGTCACTGTCAACAAATTACCAAACCCACTAGGGTGTGTATTTCTACTCAAACCACCATAGATCTCATTCTAACATCGGATGAGTCCAAAATCTCCAAGAGTGGGGTTATTGTATGTGGGCTAAGTGATCATTACATGATCTTTTGCACTCGTAAAAAACAAAAACCCAAGGCTGGCGGTCATAAAACTGTAACCACTAGATCCCTTAAATCCTATTCTAGTGAGGCCTTAAACCATAAACTGGAGAATCAAGACTGGTTTGATGAACTAAAATGCACACAGGTTGAAGAGGCATGGCTAGGTTTCAAAACCAAATTCCTAAATATTATTGACAGTATAGCCCCCATGAGAACCACCAGGGTTAAAACCCGATCGGAACCATGGATGAATTCGGACATTCTAAATGCTATGAAAGTCAGAGACCTAAAATGCTCTGAAGTTCAAAAATGCAAATCAAAATTAGTGAAACACTTAAACGAAGATCACAAAACCCACTTTGAGAAAATTAAAAAACAATGCAACAAACTATGCAATCAGGTAATTACCATGACCAAATCTGCTAAGAAAGAATACCTCGATAACAAAATCGAAGAAAACTTAAACAAACCACGTGACCTTTGGAAGCTACTTAATAGCCAACTAGGTTGCAGTCAAAAACTCAAAACCAGGTCTACAAACATCAGCATAAAATCTGGTGATTCTCTCCTTACAGACAAGCTGGATGTGGCTAAGTGCTTAAACACTTTCTTTACAACCATAGCCACTAAATTAGTTAACAATCTACCACCCCACTCAGGGCGTTATGGTGTAGAGCACATCCGTGAGTTCTACAATAAACTGGGTGTACGCAATGATGATTTTAAACTCTCCATGGTGTCAAACGATGAGGTGTTTAAAAAGCTAGGCGCTCTACACTCAGAAAAGGCCACGGGCCATGACAATATTCCAGCCAGATTTCTAAAAGACTCAGCTGCCTCCATTACCCCAATCATCACCCACATAATAAACCTCTCCATCAAACAGGGACACGTCCCCCTTGACTTTAAAATAGCAAGGGTAACCCCACTGTATAAAAAAGGAAGCAAATTAGACCCGGGCAACTACCGACCTGTTTCTATTCTTAATTCCATCTCGAAACTTATGGAAAAAATAGTTTATGAACAGGTCGATAGGTACCTTACCGAAAAAAAGCTGATGTATGAATTTCAATCAGGATTCAGAACATCCCATTCCACTGACACATGCCTTCTCTATTTGAACGACCACATCAACCATGAGGTGGACTCGGGCAAGTACTGCGGCATGGTCATGCTGGACCTCCAGAAGGCCTTCGACACAGTAGATCACCACATATTGTTAGATAAACTGAAAGCAATTGGGTTCGATAGAACATCGGTGAGCTGGATGCAATCCTACTTAGAGGGGAGGGAACAGGTGGTTAGTGTGAACGGAACACTGTCCCCCCCCCTCCCAGTGACCTGCGGCGTTCCACAAGGAAGCATTTTGGGACCTTTACTGTTCCTAATATATGTGAATGACATGTCATCAGCATGTGATTGCAATTTGTTCCTGTTCGCGGATGACTCGGCTCTGCTGGTCTCTGACAGGGACATATTGCAGGTGGAAAAAGCGCTAAGCACTGAACTGAGTAGAATCTGCATCTGGCTAGCTGACAATAAACTATCAATACACCTAGGTAAAACTGAAACCATCCTATACGGATCCCCATCTAAACTCAGAAAGGCTGAAAATTTTAAAATAAAAGTGGGTAACATTAATATCACAAGAAAAGAGGATATTACATACCTGGGCTCCATCTTAGAGGCAAATCTTTCCGGAGATAAAATGGCAGCAAAAGTAATCAAAAAAGTGAACCATAGAACTAGATTCTTGTACAGGATATCCTCACTTGTCAGTAAAAACACACTGAGGACCCTATCAGGAGCTCTCATTCAATGTCACTTCGACTATGCCGTAACATCATGGTACTATAGAACCACAAAGGCCCATAAAACAAGACTCCAGACAGCCCAAAATAAACTGGTTAGGCTTCTGCTAGGCCTCAAACCTAGGACACATCTAACCGCTGCTCATTTTTTGAGCCTTGATTGGCTACGAGTAGTTGACAGAGTGCAGCAGCTTGCACTGGGCCTGGTCTTCAAGATACGCTACACCACAAAGACACCCAAGTACCTGTCAACATACTTCCAAAATGTGAACAACGTCCACACATACAACACCAGAGGAAGCTCCACGAACCACGTTCAACCGCGTTGCACCACAAACAAGGGGTTAAACTCGTTTGCAAACTATGCAGTAAAAATGTGGAACGCCCTTCCTATAATCTTAAAGGAGTGCAAAACACTGCCCACCTTCAAAACCACTCTCAAAAAACATTTACAGGAGGCTGCAATCCGTAACTGGACCCTCTAAATCAAAAATCAGATTAAAAGACCCGAACTACCCACTGTACATACTTTGTGTTTTGTCCCCCGCCCCCACCTGTGGTGTATGTCCCCACCTGTCCTACCCGCTGTACATACCTTATGTTTCGTTGTATTGTTCTTCCCATGATGGATGTGTGTTTATCTTGTAGATAGTAATAGTTATTTGTCTGTATTATCTTGTAGATAGTACTAGCTTTTTTGTCTGTCTTACATGTAACGATGAATTGAGAATCAAGGACCCCAATTGAAATAAGCCAGTGGCTTTCTTGGGTTTTTATCCTGTTAGTTGACCTTGTATGTAATATGTACTTTCATGTACCTACTTCTGCAAATCTTCTAATAAAGTTTTCAATCAATCAAAAAAAACTGAGATGTTCTCCACACAGGATAGTCGGTTGTCGAGGATGTCAGGGAGGAGGTTACAGTAGAGTTCTCCACTGTGATAGAGAAGTCTTGGAGAGACGGAGAGAAGGAGAGAAAGAGAGAAGGAGAGAAAGAGAGAAGGAGAGAAAGTATGATGAGATCATGGATGTTAGTCATGCAACAAGGCCTTCATGTAAATCAGGGAGGGAGGGAGGGGGGGGGGAGTAGGGGAGGGAAGGAGGGGTGGAAGGGAGGGAGGAAGGAAAGGACCTTTGATTAACCAGGGTGACAATTATTCAACCATGGAGTAAGTGCAGGCAGATGTCTGACAAAGACGTGAACTCCCCCTCTCTCTCCCTCCCCCTCTCTACCTCCCCTCACCCTCTCTCTACCTCCCCTCCCTCCCTCCCCCTCTCTCTACCTCCCTCCCCCTCTCTCTACCTCCCTCCCTCTCTCTCTACCTCCCTCCCTCCCCCTCTCTCTACCTCCCTCCCTCCCTCTCTCTCTACCTCCCTCCCTCCCCCTCTCTCTACCTCCCTCCCTCCCCCCCTCCATCCCTCCCTCCCTCCCTCCCCCCCTCCCTCCCTCTGGTATCCTTGTCTCATGTAGGTTTGGCGTCAACTGGGGTCTAGCTGGCTCAGGATCACAGGCTTGTCAGTCAGACTATGTCTGGAATGCTGCTTTAGTTTTAAGACGGTGTTTCTGGAATGTTCTGTCACCGGCGCAGCAGGAACCATTACCACTGTTCTCTCCCCAGAATATGAACTGTGAAATCATGTCTTCATTGTTTAGGACCTGAGTTCCACAGCTTAAACACTTACCTAACCCTAACCTGTCAGCTTAAACACTTACCTAACCCTAACCCTAACCTGTCAGTATTACAGTTAGGTCCGGAAGTATTTGGACAGTGACACAATTTCCATAATTTTGGCTCTGTATGCCACCACAATGGATTTAAAATGAAACAATCGAGATGTAATTGAAGTGCAGACTTTCAGCTTTAATTCAAGGGGTTGAACAAAAATATTGTATGAAACGTTTAGGAATTGCAACCATTTTTATACACAGTCCCCTATTTTCAGGAGCTCAAAAGTATTTGGACAAATTAACATAATCATAAATAAAATGTTCATTTGTAATACTTTGTCGAGAATCCTTTGCAGGCAAAGACTGCCTGAAGTCTGGAACACATGGACATCACCAAATGCTGGGTTTCCTCCTTTGTGATGCTTTGCCAGGCCTTTACTGCAGCAGTCTTCAGTTGTTGTTTGTTCGTGGGTCTTTCTGCCTTTAGTTTTGTCTTCAGCAAGTGAAATGCATGCTTGATCGGGTTGAGATCAGGTGATTGACTCTGGCCATTGCAGAATATTCCACTTCTTTGTCTTAAAAAACTCCTGGGTTGCTTACGCAGTATGCTTTGGGTCATTGTCCATCTGTACTGTGAAGCACCATCCAATCAACTTTGCTGAATTTGTCTGAATCTGAGCAGACAGAATATCCCTAAACACTTCAGAATTCATCCGTCTGCTTCTGTCTTCTGTCACATCATCAATAAACACTAATGACCCAGTGCCATTGGAAGCCAGGCATGTATGTCCATGTCATCACACTACCTCCACGTCTTTTTACAGATTGAGATTGAGATTGAGATTGAGATTGAGATTGAGATTGAGAGATAACGTTTATTGCCACTATGCATTACACATATAGGAATTTGCTTCGTCACCACAGCAAGTGCGTTTATACTTTTTTCACATATCAAAAAACAGGACAACACAACAACAACACAGGACAGACAACAGTGCATTGGATAGTGCGGTATAAAGTAAAGTGCAGTGCAGAGTTTTTTACAGTGAGTCCAGTTCAGTCCTGGGCAGACTTGGGGGCGGGGGGGGGGGGGGGAAGCCAGAGTCATTTAACAGCCTGGCGGCTGAGGGGTAGAAGCTGAGCCTGTGGCGGGCCTTAAGTGCCTTAGGCAGCCGCAACCTTCTTCCAGAGGGAAGCAGGGTGAGGAGGCCGTGGCCGGGGTGGAAGGGGTCAGCCATGATCTTCCTTGCCCTCCTCAGAGCCCTGGTGTCATGCAGGGAGTTGAGGGAGGGCAAGGGACAGCCGATCACCCTCTCTGCTGAACGTCGCACCCGCTGCAACTTGGCCTTGTCCTTGGTCGTTGCAGCAGGGAACCAGGTGATGATGGAGTGGGTGAGGATGGATTCTATGATGGCCGTGTAGAACTGGACCATCATGGACCTCGGCAGCCTGAGTTTCCTCAGCTGCCGGAGGAAGAACATCCTCTTCTGGGCCTTCTTTGTGAGGACCTCGGTGTTCTGCTCCCACTTTAGGTCCCGGGAGATGGTCATGCCTAGAAAGCGTTGTTCTTTTAAATTACAAGCGTATGTTCTTCACTTGGCTGGTTGTTGTGAAGGGGTTTTTCTTTACCATGTAAAGGATCCTGTGATCATCCACCACTCTTGTCTTCCATGGATGTCCAGATGTTTTTGTGGTGCCGAGCTCACCAGTGCGTTCTTTTTTCCCCAGAATGTACCAAACAGTTAATTTGGCCACTATTAATGTTCCCGCTATCTCTCTGATGGATTTTTTGTTTGTTTTTGCAGCGTAAGGATGGCCTGTTTCACTTGCATTGAGAGCTCTGTTGACTGCATGTTGTTCGTACTATACAGCAACAGCTTCCAAATGCAAATGCCACACTTGGAATCAACTCAGACCTTTTACCTGCTTAATTGATAAACACATAATGAAGGAATAGCCTACACTGGCCCATGAAACAGCTTTTGAGTCAATTGTCCAATTACTTTTGGTCCCTTGAAAAAGAGGGAGCTACATATTAAAGAGCTGTAATTCCTAAACCCTTCCTTAAATTTGGATTACGGTACCTTACCTTAAAGCTGAGAGTCTGCACTTTAAGCCCATATTCATTATATAACTGTAACTTGAAGATGTTTTGGTAAACAGCTCAAATAACAAAAAAATCTGTCTGTGTCCAAATATATATGGACCTAACTGTACCAGTCATTCTTCAAATATTTAATCTGCTTCCATGCATCTGTCTGTCTGTCTGCCTGTCTGTCTGCCTGTCTGTCTGTCTGCCTGTCTGTCTGTCTGTCTGTCTGTCTGTCTGCCTGTCTGTCTGTCTGCCGGCCTGCCTGTCTGCCGGCCTGCCTGTCAGTCTGTCTGTCTGCCTGCCTGCCTGTCTGTCTGCCTGTCTGTCTGTCTGTCTGCCTGTCTTAAACACACCACCAGTTGAGATGTAAAACTTAGTCCTCAAGTTCAAACCCCCACCCCCTCCTCGCCCACACAGCTGTTCGATAGCGTAGCTGGTTAGCATCGTTAGCTGGTTAGCATTGTTAGCTGGTTAGCATCGTTAGCTGGTCAGCATCGTTAGCTGGTTAGCATCGTTAGCTGGTTAGCATTGTTAGCTGGTCAGCATCGTTAGCTGGTTAGCATTGTTAGCTGGTTAGCATTTTTAGCTGGTTAGCATCATGAGCTGGTTAGCATTGTTAGCTGGTTAGCATCGGGTATCTGAGGAGATGTGTTGGCAGGACTGCGGGGCGACTGCTTACAACAACATGGCGTTGTAAATATGTTTCATAAACACATAAATATGTTTCTTTGGGAAGTGTACATGTTGTTGCTGCTACTAACCCTACCCACCGTCTCTGTCCCTGACCCTGACTCCAACCCTGACCCTGAACCCTAACCTCTGACCCTCTAACCCTGACCCTTGTCCGCTAACCCTGACCCTAACCCCTGACCTCTGACCCTCTAACCCTAACCCCTGACCCTAACCCCTGACCCTAACCCTGACCTCTGACCCTCTAACCCTAACCCCTGACCCTGACCCTAACCCCTGACCCTAACCCCTGACCCTAACCCTGACCCTAACCCCTGACCCTGAACCCTGACTCTGACACTGACCTCTGACCCCTCCTAGTAAAGCTGCAGCTGCAGGCCACGGCGCTGGGGGAGGTGGTGATCAAAGGCGTGTCGGCTAACCGCTACCTGGCCATGAACAGAGACGGACGACTGTTTGGAGCGGTGAGTGACAGGGGGAGGGAGGGGGGGGAGGGGGAGAAGGGAGGGGGGGGGGGGGGAGAAGGGAGGGAGGGAGGGGGGGGAGAGGAAGAAGGGAGGGAGGGAGGGGGGGAGGGAGGGAGGGAGGGGGGGAGGGAGAGGAGGGAGGGAGGGATGATGAGAGGGAGGAAGAGAGGAAGGGAGGGAGGGATGATGAGAGGGAGGGAGGGAGAGAGGAAGAGGTCTGTCTGATGTGGTTTAGTGGGGGTAATGAGAAGGCTCCATCACTGGAGGACACACACACACACACACACACACATGAAGCCAGCATTAGATCATTCAGGACACTTTAAGTCAAACGGTGCAGCTGTCTGTCACCTGAGGCTCATATCCTGTCTGATCTAACACTGGCTTAATGTGTGTGTGTGTGTGTGTGTGTGTGTGTGGATCCCACTACCTCCTCCATGCTAAGCGAGCGGCCAACTATGTGAGCTAAAGCCCAATTTATACTTCTGCTAAAATCTACGCCGTAGGCTCACGCGCACCTCTCCAAAAATGTAACTACGCAGCACACCTACGCAGACCGTAAGCACTGTGATTGGTCCGCTTGGTAGCACATGATTCCGACATGATTCCGACTCTCTCGTAGGCCAAAATGCGGAAGCCATGACAGAAATGTAATTGACCATTTCTGTAATTACTTATTAATAAAGATTTGAAAAATTATGATAACCATCTTATTATCTTAGTTTAATGTCATTTCAATGCATTATAGACATTTTCATTACAACAAGCATAACAAAACAAATCGCTATTATGCCGCTATGAGTACACCGACCAACGCGACGCAGACTGACCAACGCAGAACTATAAATTGGGAGAGCCCTTGCGTAGGCTATGGCGTAGCCGCGCGTAAAGTCGACGCAGAAGTATAAATTGGGCTTAACTGCCCTCCCTCTCACAAGGCTCAAGTGATCTCAACAGCTAATGGTGTACTTCAACCTGTGTCCTTCACAGTTTATGTAGGAACTAAACTAGCTAAAACTGGCTAGCAACAGTGATAAACTACTAGCTGAAACTGGCTAGCAACAGTGGTAAATACCCCAACAACCTTCAATTCAGATTGCATTTCCAGTATCAATGCGCCTCCCAATCAGTCTGATTAAGAACACCTGTGCTGACCTACAATGCAGACATAAAGATTATCGTTACGACAGACTCCAAACTCTCTAGACTAGAGAGTCTCGTTCCCCACGCCAGAAATCTCGCGTGAACCCATCCTTTTAATATTGCCTTTAAATTACAAAATAATTAAATTACGATTCTATAATGATTAAAGCACTTTGAGCTGCAACGTTTGCAGGAAAAGCGCTATACAAAAAAAGTTATTATTATTATTATTATCTAACGTAGTACCCTGACTGACCTGTAGAGGCAACCATGTGCAACAGGGCAAATAAAGTGCCGAAGAACAAAAAGAAGAAGTCAGTTCGCTTCTTGATTGGCTACATTCCATCCACGTCACAGTCGGACTCGCGAGCAGGGTTGCCAGATGGGATTGACATTTTCCACCCTAACCACAGCCTAAAACCGCAAATTCCACCCAAAAAAACGAGCCCATTTGGTAACCCTGCTCGGAAGTTGTCGGGAGTTGCCCACACACATAAGGATTTTTGGTCGTAAGTATTGAACACGTTTGACATTTACGATTGTCGGCCCCGACAATTTTGAGAGCAGATTGTCGGGAGAGATTGACTCTTAACACACCTCACACCACAGGATAATCTTATAGGATCATTTTAGGATATAGGCTCCTATATCAATCTCTATAGGAGCCATCCGATAATTGGGCTACTGATATTCAGTATAACAGCACAACCTCGAGTGTGATATTGCTTTTATACAACAATTCTACAGCGCGATGTATTAGTTAACAGTAATAAGCGACAACAGATTATGATTTGTTTGTTTATTTAATCATAAAAATAAACAAAAAATAGTTCCGCAACTGAACTTCAAATGGACTGTTGCCTAGTAACCTGAACACAAACATGTAGTCTAACTGTCATTTAGTAGAACATCTGTGCGGCGGAGTGATACATATAGTTAAAAGTCCCAGTGCTGTTATACTATATATCGTAACTCATGGAATGCCTCTTGTCCAATCAAATTACTTGGTCGGAACTAACTGTTGTATAAAATACATGATAGTATTATCAGATATAATACATGATAGTATTATCAGATATAATACATGATAGTATTAGATATAATACATTATGGTATGATCAGTACAGTGTATCTGTGCAGTCTGAGGTTTGGCAGTTAAGTGTGGCATAGCAAATTAAATTCTAATCTTATTCTTATTAGAAATCATCAAAACTAAGACATGTTATAATAAAGTAAAAACCAACTGATTCCTCTAACCTGTCTGTCTGCCTGCCTGCCTTTCTGTCTGTCTGTCTCTCTGCCTTTCTGTCTGTCTGCCTGCCTTTCTGTCTGTCTGTCTCTCTGCCTGCCTGTCTGTCTGCCTACCTACCTGCCTGCTTGCCTGTCTGTGTATATGTATATATGTTACGGTACATGTGGGAATACGGTACATGTGGGAAAACTAGGGTTAGGGTTAGGTGCTACGTTGACTTGGTACATGCTGGCTTGTCTAACCCTACCCATAACCCTAATCCTAACCCTACCCCTAACCCTAACCCTAACCTTAACCGTAGCACCCTAGCACCTAACCCTAACCCTAGTTTTCCCACATGTACCGTAACATATATATATATATATATATATATATATATATATATATATATATATATATATGTGTGTGTGTGTGTGTGTGTGTGTGTCAGGAACTGGACTCTGGTGTCAGTCATATGCTGTAGCTCATAATATGCTTTCCACTCGAAATGAATGAACATGTTTCCACATTAAGCACAGATTGACTGAGGAGTTTATTCATGTTGGTTCTGTGCGGAGCTGCGCTGGTCCCTCAGTTCCCCCTGAGGCTGACCTGCTAAACGTCTCCATTAGAGGCAGATTACCCAGAATCCTGTCTGTCTGCCGGGGCCCCTCTGGAACAATGGAGGTATTGAGGCCTGAGGTGTTTTTACGACGTGAATCAACATCAATAAAATGTCAGCCTAGCAACCTCCTCCCCCCTCAGCCTAGCAACCTCCCCCCCTCCCCCCTCAGCCTAACAACCCCCCCCCCCTCCCTCCTTAGCCTAACAACCCCCCCCCTCCCCCCTCAGCCTAACAACCTCCCCTCCCTCCCCTCTCAGCCTAACAAACATCGCCCCAGGAAGGACACGACAAGGAAACACACTGAAACAGGGTTAGAGCTATTCAAACAGGGTTAGCTGACAGGGTTAGAGCTATTCAAACAGGGTTAGCTGACAGGGTTAGAGCTAGCCAAACAGGGTTAGCTTGTTTTGATGGAATGTCACTCTAAGTGGAACAGACATTCCATAGGGATTATAGGGAGGGGGGGTGGGATTTAGGGGTTCAGGGGTTAAGGGGTGAGGGGTTAAGGGGATAGGGGTTTGGCTGAGGTGGACAACATCAGTACTGTGGTTCAACCATGACTTTGATACTCATGTTTATTGTTTTCTCTCTCTCTCTCTCCCTCCCTCCCCCCCTCCCTCCTCTCCCTCCCTCCCCATCTCCCTCATTCCTTCCTCTACCTCTCCATCTCCCTCTCTCCCTCCCTCCCTCCTCCATCCCTCCCTCCTCTGTCCTTCCTCACCATCTCCCTCCCTCCCTCCTCAGAGGCGAGCGACAGATGAGTGTTATTTCCTGGAGCGTCTGGAGAGTAACAACTACAACACGTACCGCAGCAGGAAGTACCCTGACATGTACCTGGCCATGAAGAGGACCGGCCAGCACAAGTCTGGGGCCAAGACCAGCCCGGGCCAGAAGGCCATCCTCTTCCTCCCCATGTCTGCCAAGCTCTGAACACCCTCCTCTTCCTCCCCATGTCTGCCAAGCTCTGAACACCCTCCTCTTCCTCCCCATGTCTGCCAAGCTCTGAACACCCTCCTCTTCCTCCCCATGTCCGCCAAGCTCTGAACACCCTCTCTTCCTCCCCATGTCCGCCAAGCTCTGAACACCCTCCTCTTCCTCCCCATGTCCGCCAAGCTCTGAACACACACCCTCCTCTTCCACCCCCACCCTCCTCTTCCTCCCCATGTCTGCCAAGCTCTGAAGGCCATCCTCTTCCACCACCCCACCCTCCTCTTCCTCCCCTCCACCCTCCTCTTCCTCTCCCACACCCTCCTCTTCCTCCCCTCCACCCTCCTCTTCCTCTCCCACACCCTCCTCTTCCCCCCCATGTCCACCCCCCTCTTCACCCCCCTCTTCCCCACCATGTGGCCCAGCTCCCCCCCCCCCCCCCCCCTCGGACAGACAGATCCCCCAGCTGGCTGCTGTCCTCCGCCGTCCAGGAGAGGAGAGATGAACAGACTGGACCTTTACCTGTCTACCTGTCAGTCCACCTGTCTACCTGTCCACCTGTCAGTCCACCTGTCTACCGGTCTGTCCACCTGTCTGTCCACCTGTCAGTCTACCTGTCAGTCCACCTGTCCACCTGTCAGTCTACCTGCTAGTCCACCTGTCCACCTGCCAGTCTACCTGCTAGTCCACCTGTCCACCTGCCAGGCCTGTGACAGCCCCCCCCCCCTCCAGTAGCAGGCAGTTACACAACAAGGATATAATGTGCATTAGACTCTGGCTGCTGCTACTTTACTCTATTACCCTTCCTGTTGAACATCATTAGTTTGAGATGATGGGATGGGTCAGGGTCAGGGGTCAGGGCTAGGGTCAGGGTCACTAAGCATCTCTACGTCCACTGCAGCCCTCCTGTACAACAGTATTTCACCACATCAGATACTCATCTTTTACCTCTCCGTATATGTGACAGGGTTTGGTGAAAAAGTCCTTAACTAGGGCAAAGTAATTTTTCAGTTTCAGATTCTGAAACTACAGATTGTAAACTTTCAAATGATGGGTCCTACATTGACATCTGAAAATAGTTGAAGGAGATATGCCTATTTGAATGTTGGTACACCTCAAACCAAATACCGTAGAAACTCGCTCTGAATCAAAACAGACGTGTTTGCTACCATCTTGTTGGTAGCTAGCTAGCAGCTCAGAAGGAACATGGCTATGAACATCTAACTGCATGTTTATAACAACACAACACGCTGAGAGAACATCAACATGCTAAAAACACATAACTACACATAACTACACGCAACTACACACAACTACACATAACTACACACAACTACACATAACTACACACAACTACACGTAACTACACACAACTACACACAACTACACATAACTACACATAACTACACATAACTACACATGACTACACATAACTACACATAACTAGATGATCACACAGTCCTGGCTTTTGAACACGTCCTAAAACGTACGTTTGTTTACAAGCCGTGTGTCACTGACCCAGTAGCCTGAAGCAGGACTGGACGCGATACAGTGAATCCCATTCACACATTATGGGCCCTATTATGCACTTCATAAGTCTTAAGCAATAAGACGAGGCGGTAGATCTAAACTTAAGACGTGGAGGCGTGGTCAAGGCCACTTTAATATTATGCGTGCGGTAGTGGGCGCCTAAGACCCGGCGCTAAGCCCAGAAATTAGTCATGGGTGTGTTTTGGGCGTCTTCTCAATCAACCTAATCAGCGTGCCAGGTGCCATTCCCTTTAAGAACCGTCTGCGTTAAGTCATAAGCGCTATGCTATTATGCAGTTCTTAGGCGCTAGACTTCATGCACGTTTTGAAACACGAGCGCGCCTCCGCGGTTTGCGCATGCGCGCTGACCCACTTCTTAAGAAGTCCCCATTTCGTTGTTTGGTACCTGTACTGTAACAATGACAAATAAAGTCTATCTATCTATATACTGTATATATATGTACATTCTCTTCAACACTTAAACCTTCGTAACATGAAGAAAAAAACCGGAAAACACATAAAAAAAAAACATTTGACCGACATTTTCACCAGACTGTCACATATTCAGTGAAGGTACAACGGTTTGATTTTGGACCTTGATGGCCACCGTCCACATTTGTCTGGTCAGTGTTTAACTACAAACAAGAAAGGCAACTTGTGATTTGTGCAATTTTTTTAATTTTTTTCCCACAGTGATTATCACTAGAAAAGCTATTTCCCTTGTAACAGTTTGAGTCACATGTGGGATGTTCCAGGCAGGGATACAGTATAGACTTCACATATCCGTACGGTTAGCATCCATGTGCTAATACGTCTAGCACTGATGTACTAATGGACCAGCTGTGGTGCTGAGATGCTAGGCTAGGCTAGGCTAGGCTAGGCTAGGTATGCCCTGTCCTCAGGCCTGGCTAGCTAGCTGGTGTTTGAGGTGTGCGTGTGTCCAACCGCTAGGCTAGCAAGAGGATAGGGTTGCCAACTGTCCCATACTGGCTGGGATGTCCAGGGTAGGTCGACCGCTCGGCTAGCTAGTGGTTTTTCAGTTTCAGATTGTCAGCTTTCAAATTATGGTCCTACATGGAAATCTGAAAGTAGTTGAAGAAGATATGCTTATTTGAATGTTGGTCCACCTCAAACCAAATACCAGAGAAACTCACTCTGAATCAAAACAGACGCGTTTTTAGCTAGTCACGCCCCCTGGTGGTACAGCTGGTAGATGGCTCTGGGGGGGGGTGCAGGGTCCAGGGTAGGGTCGACCATTCGGCTAGCTAGTCGCGGCCCCCTGGTGGCGGTGCGCGGTGGTACAGCTGGTAGACGGCCCTGGGGGGGGCCAGGGCGGGGAGGTCCGTGGCCCCCAGGTCCACCGTGTGGAAGCCCTCCTCCAGCCCCCGCAGCAGCAGCCCCGCCACGCGGGCGGTGATGGGGGAGGCGCCCCCCCCCCCGGCCAGGTAGGCCAGCTCCAGCCACTCACAGCGCAGACACTCCTGGGGGCAGCAGGTGATGAGGTGGGAGAGGGGGCGGAGCCTGCAGACCAGGTACAGGTCAGAGAGGCCGAACGCCCCCGGGGCCCTGTGCTGCTGGCGCAGGCTGAGCAGCGCCGCGAACTCTGACCTCACGCCCGTCTCCTCCCACACCTCCCGCACCGCCGTGGCTCCTGGGAAGAGAGGGGGGAGGGGGGGGGGAGGGAGGGAGGGAGGTGTTTTAATGTTTAACACGTTTTAATTTAAGGTATTTTAGTTGGAAAACTCTGATACTGTATGTATGTTCATCTGGACATGGTGCTGTTTGGATAACACACCCTGGGATCATGTGTGATGGGGAGGGTGGGGGGGGGAGGCTTTTTTAACACGTTTTAATTTAACGTCTTTAGTTCTAAAAGGTTGAACTCTGCTATCCTTTACATAATACAACTTCTAATAAAGTGTGTAGGTTAGAGAAAGGGGAAATATTTTTATTTAATTCATATTTTAACGTTTAATATCTTTATTTAGAAAAAACTCTGATACTGTATACCTTGACATTGTGCTGTTTTATACACATGGTGATAATGTGTGAAAGTGCCTTTACCTGAAATGGAAACTGATATTGTTGGTTGTGAAAATGAAAGGGGGGGGGGGGATGTACAGTATTGTATAACGCTGCTTTAGGGTGGATCTATGTGTGTGTGTGTGTGTGTGTGTATCATAAGTACATCTGTGTATGATCGGTACGTGTGTGTGTGTGTGTATGATTGGTACGTGTGTGTGTGTGTATCACAAGCTGCTTGGATAAAAAGAATCAAGTCAACTTGTCATTAAGAACAAGGATGTTTAAGTTTGTCATTAAGAACAAGGATGTTTAAGTTTGTCATTAAGAACAAGAATGTTTAAGTTTGTTAGACACATCTGAACATATTAAATAGGAAAAAGGGTCACATGATGGGATATTAAAGTATGTATGTTGGTATGATGGTGTGGATGGATAGGGTTACGGGCGTACTGGAGGAAGTAGATGTGTTGAGGTCATGGGGGGGTGGAGGTAGTAGATGTGTTGAGGTCATGGGGGGGTGGAGGTAGTAGATGGGTTAGGGTTAGGGGGGGTGGAGGTAGTAGATGTGTTGAGGTCATGGGGGGGTGGAGGTAGTAGATGTGTTGAGGTCATGGGGGGGTGGAGGTAGTAGATGGGTTGAGGTCATGGGGGGGTGGTGTAGATGTGTTCAGTTCCTCACCGATGTTTTCTCCTGGCTCTGATAAACCTCCCGGGAACTTCCACATGTTCTTAGTCTGAAACACAATCACATGGCTGATCATTGTGACATCATTGTGACATCATCGTGACATCATCATGTACATGCCAACAAATTCCACGACTCAAGTCACGTTTTCAGTTTTGTTTTGATGTTTTGATGTGATTGTATTTTGTTGTTGAGAAAATCTAGGAAATGAAATTGATATTTAAAGACGGACAACGCTGCTGGTTAAATTACGAGGTCGTTTATCGTAGTTCCTGATTCAATCTGTATTCAAATATCGCTATTATAAAACCTTCTTTTCTGCATTTAACTCTATGATCTCTCTGATCTCTATGATCTTGCCAAGTTCGACGTCGTGATGAACTACAGTATTAAGCACTACACTATCATCTGTTTCTATTTTGTAGACATAAATAAAAAGTGTTATATTTTGTGGATGTGTGTTTGTACTAAGGTGAAGAAAAGATGAATAAATACACTCCTGACAGATGACCTGTTCTGTGTGTTGATGTCTCTGACAGATGACCTGTCCTGTGTGTTGATGTCTCTGACAGATGACCTGTCCTGTGTGTTGATGTCTCTGACAGATGACCTGTCCTGTGTGTTGATGTCTCTGACAGATGACCTGTCCTGTGTGTTGATGTCTCTGACAGATGACCTGTCCTGTGTGTTGATGTCTCTGACAGATGACCTGTCCTGTGTGTTGATGTCTCTGACAGATGACCTGTCCTGTGTGTTGATGTCTCTGACAGATGACCTGTCCTGTGTGTTGATGTCTCTGACAGATGACCTGTCCTGTGTGTTGATGTCTCTGACAGATGACCTGTCCTGTGTGTTGATGTCTCTGACAGATGACCTGTCCTGTGTGTTGATGTCTCTGACAGATGACCTGTCCTGTGTGTTGATGTCTCTGACAGATGACCTGTCCTGTGTGTTGATGTCTCTGACAGATGACCTGTCCTGTGTGTTGATGTCTCTGACAGATGACCTGTCCTGTGTGTTGATGTCTCTGACAGATGACCTGTCCTGTGTGTTGATGTCTCTGACAGATGACCTGTCCTGTGTGTTGATGTCTCTGACAGATGACCTGTCCTGTGTGTTGATGTCTCTGACAGATGACCTGTCCTGTGTGTTGATGTCTCTGACAGATGACCTGTCCTGTGTGTTGATGTCTCTGACAGATGACCTGTCCTGTGTGTTGATGTCTCTGACAGATGACCTGTCCTGTGTGTTGATGTCTCTGACAGATGACCTGTCCTGTGTGTTGATGTCTCTGACAGATGACCTGTCCTGTGTGTTGATGTCTCTGACAGATGACCTGTCCTGTGTGTTGATGTCTCTGACAGATGACCTGTCCTGTGTGTTGATGTCTCTGACAGATGACCTGTCCTGTGTGTTGATGTCTCTGACAGATGACCTGTCCTGTGTGTTGATGTCTCTGACAGATGACCTGTCCTGTGTGTTGATGTCTCTGACAGATGACCTGTCCTGTGTGTTGATGTCTCTGACAGATGACCTGTCCTGTGTGTTGATGTCTCTGACAGATGACCTGTCCTGTGTGTTGATGTCTCTGACAGATGACCTGTCCTGTGTGTTGATGTCTCTGACAGATGACCTGTCCTGTGTGTTGATGTCTCTGACAGATGACCTGTCCTGTGTGTTGATGTCTCTGACAGATGACCTGTCCTGTGTGTTGATGTCTCTGACAGATGACCTGTCCTGTGTGTTGATGTCTCTGACAGATGACCTGTCCTGTGTGTTGATGTCTCTGACAGATGACCTGTCCTGTGTGTTGATGTCTCTGACAGATGACCTGTCCTGTGTGTTGATGTCTCTGACAGATGACCTGTCCTGTGTGTTGATGTCTCTGACAGATGACCTGTCCTGTGTGTTGATGTCTCTGACAGATGACCTGTCCTGTGTGTTGATGTCTCTGACAGATGACCTGTCCTGTGTGTTGATGTCTCTGACAGATGACCTGTCCTGTGTGTTGATGTCTCTGACAGATGACCTGTCCTGTGTGTTGATGTCTCTGACAGATGACCTGTCCTGTGTGTTGATGTCTCTGACAGATGACCTGTCCTGTGTGTTGATGTCTCTGACAGATGACCTGTCCTGTGTGTTGATGTCTCTGACAGATGACCTGTCCTGTGTGTTGATGTCTCTGACAGATGACCTGTCCTGTGTGTTGATGTCTCTGACAGATGACCTGTCCTGTGTGTTGATGTCTCTGACAGATGACCTGTCCTGTGTGTTGATGTCTCTGACAGATGACCTGTCCTGTGTGTTGATGTCTCTGACAGATGACCTGTCCTGTGTGTTGATGTCTCTGACAGATGACCTGTCCTGTGTGTTGATGTCTCTGACAGATGACCTGTCCTGTGTGTTGATGTCTCTGACAGATGACCTGTCCTGTGTGTTGATGTCTCTGACAGATGACCTGTCCTGTGTGTTGATGTCTCTGACAGATGACCTGTCCTGTGTGTTGATGTCTCTGACAGATGACCTGTCCTGTGTGTTGATGTCTCTGACAGATGACCTGTCCTGTGTGTTGATGTCTCTGACAGATGACCTGTCCTGTGTGTTGATGTCTCTGACAGATGACCTGTCCTGTGTGTTGATGTCTCTGACAGATGACCTGTCCTGTGTGTTGATGTCTCTGACAGATGACCTGTCCTGTGTGTTGATGTCTCTGACAGATGACCTGTCCTGTGTGTTGATGTCTCTGACAGATGACCTGTCCTGTGTGTTGATGTCTCTGACAGATGACCTGTCCTGTGTGTTGATGTCTCTGACAGATGACCTGTCCTGTGTGTTGATGTCTCTGACAGATGACCTGTCCTGTGTGTTGATGTCTCTGACAGATGACCTGTCCTGTGTGTTGATGTCTCTGACAGATGACCTGTCCTGTGTGTTGATGTCTGGCCTGAGGACGGCAGGGAATGAGAATCAAGACGACTGTCTAATAACAACAGAGAACCTCTTCCCAACGCAAACAGACATGTTGAAGACACGGAGAGACAGCCCAGCACATTGTTCAAACAGACATGTTGAAGACACAGAGAGACAGCCCAGCACATTGTTCAAACAGACATGTTGAAGACACAGAGAGACAGCCCAGCACATTGTTCAAACAGACATGTTGAAGACACAGAGAGACAGCCCAGCACATTGTTCAAACAGACATGTTGAAGACACAGAGAGACAGCCCAGCACATTGTTCAAACAGACATGTTGAAGACACAGAGAGACAGCCCAGCACATTGTTCTGGAGTATCAACACATGACATCACAGGACAATGATGCACCACAGGACCATGATGCACCACAGGACCATGATGCAACTCACATCTCATGTCTGAAACCTGCTCCCTGGTCTATAAGACAGATCACCAACCATCTACGTCTCCACCCTGGAGGGAACCTTCTCCCTCTCTCCCTCTCTCCACCAACGCAAACCTAGCTCTAGTTCTGCTTCTGGTTCTGGTGAACCTAGTTCTGGTTCTGGTTCTAGTTCTAGTTCTGGTGCTAGTGAACCTAGTCCTAGTTCTGGTGCTAGTGAACCTAGTTCTAGTTCTGGTGCTAGTGAACCTAGTCCTAGTTCTGGTGCTAGTGGACCTAGTTCTAGTTCTGGTGCTAGTGAACCAAGTTCTAGTTCTAGTTCTGGTGCTAGTGAACCTAGTTCTAGTTCTGGTTCTAGTTCTGGTGCTAGTGAACCTAGTTCTAGTTCTGGTGCTAGTGAACCTAGTTCTAGTTCTGGTTCTGGTGCTAGTGAACCTAGTTCTGGTTCTGGTGCTAGTGAACCTAGTTCTAGTTCTGGTGCTAGTAAACCTAGTTCTACAGTAGTTCTAGTTCTGGTGCTAGTGAACCAAGTTCTAGTTCTAGTTCTGGTGCTAGTGAACCTAGTTCTAGTTCTGGTGCTAGTGAACCTAGTTCTAGTTCTGGTGCTAGTGAACCTAGTTCTGTTGTGCTGGCGGTGTGGCCTTGTGGCTGTTTACCTCGCATGACATTTAAACTGTGGAGCTGAGAGGAGTGTGTGTGTGTGTGCGCGTGTGTGCGAGGGGCTGCAGTGAAGGGGAGGTCTGTGAGAGGAGTGTGTGTGTGTGTGTGTGTGTGTGTGTGTGTGTGTAGCAGCTCTAGGTAAACAAGTCTTAACGACGGCGTTTAGGAAGGAAACAACCAGAATCATTCAGCCCTGGCCGTTGCCGTGGGGATGATGATGGGGTTACCACGGTGATGACGGGGGGGGGGGGGGAACGTACCACGGTGATTATCTGGCCCGGCCATGAAGGAGAGCATTGAAGGTCAGACACGCACTACACACTACACCCTACACCCTAAACACTACACCCTACACCAGGGGTCGGGAACCTTTTTGACTGGGAGAGCCATAAAAGCCAAATATTTCTAAATGTATTTCATTGAGAGCCATATAGTATTTTTTAACATATAATAAATTAAATATGTCTTACTTTTAATGCGATTTCTGGTGCTGCATGGTTTTGCTGATGTCCTTGTAGTCTGGTTCATACGTGGTGAGGTTGAGCTTCATGCAGGCGTTGAGGCTTCCATCAGTTAAACGTGAGCGTAGGTTGGTCTTAATGTTCCTCATATGCGAGAATGACTGCTCACATACATATGTAGAGCCAAACATGGTCAATACGGCAATACTAACACGCTGCATTGTGTGGTATGTCACAGGAAGCTCGTTCCAAGTTTTCAGAATCAGCTGGTCTTCAGGTTGAAGTTTTTTCATTTCTGTCCACTTGTGTTCCCTCGCCAGCTCTGCTCGCTGTCGCGCAAGACTTTCCAACTCTCCATTAAGTGTCTTGAACTTACTCATCCACATGTCTGATGCCTTCAGGTCAGCAACTTCCAGCTCAAAGTCTCCCATAGAGACCCCAGGGATGCATGTCAGGTCGATTTTGTCCACTGCACACATGTGGATGAGTGATGAACTTGAAAAGACCAGTGCGCGCACGGAATTCTCCAAAACGTGCTTTGAATGACTGCAGGAGATTGGACGTAAAGCCAGCTAGCTGCTGGAGATCCAGATGTTGAGTGGAGTCACTTGCTAAGCATGCATCTCTAAATTGTTGCAGTGTTACAAAGTGCAGAAGACGACCTGTTTCAATGTCCCTGAGAAAGACTTCCAGCTTGCTTTCAAATGCAAACACTGCTTGTTGAAGGGATGAGATTGTATTTCCAATACCTTGCATTTTCACATTGAGCTGGTTCAGATGGCCTGTTATGTCCACGAGATAGTGAAACTGCAGGAGCCAGTCAGTGTTGTCTAGCTCAGGATGCTTGACGCCTTTCATTTGAAGAAAAGTCCGGATTTCACTCAGGCAAGCTGCAAAACGGCTGAGCACCTTTCCCCTTGACAACCAACGCACGTTGCTGTGTAAAAGCAGACTGGGATAATGATTCCCAACTTCTTCTAACAGAGCTTTAAACTCGCGATCATTTAAAGCTCGGGCAACAATGAAGTTGACCACTCGAATGACCAGCGACATCACCTCACCTAGCTCCTGGCCACACGTCTGAGCGCAAAGCGCCTCCTGGTGCAGGATGCAATGAAAACTTAGGATGGCTCTCTTTTCATGTTCACGGAGAAGCGCTACAAATCCTTTGTTCTTCCCCAACATACAGGGTGCACCATCAGTACAGACAGAAATAAGTTTATCCATCTGCAGTTTTTTTTCTTTAGCAAACTCCATGAAAGACGTGAATAAATCCTCTCCTCTGGTTGTCCCTTTCATTGGCAAAACAGCCAAGCTTTCCTCACGCAGTGTGTCACCTGCAGCATACCTGGCAAATATACTGAACTGAGATAGATGGCTAACATCTGTTGACTCATCTAACGCGACAGAAAAGTATGTCCCGGCGTTTATGTCCTTAATTTGTGTTTCCTCAACTTGATTTGCCATCATGATGCTACGATCGTGAACAGTTCTTGCTGACAGAGGCATGTCTTTTATTCGTTTGATTATCTTGTCTTTATTTGGGAAGTCATCAAACAGTTCATTGGCCACATCAAGCATGAATGTTTTGGCATACTCGCCATCTGTGAATGGCTTTCCATTCCTGACTATTGCCAAAGCACCCGCAAAGCTAGCGGAATTCCCGTCACCTTGCTTGGTCCACCCACGCAGTTGCTGTTGACTCGTCTGCACTCTCCGCTGTAGCTCCTCGCATGCCTTTTTCCTGCTGTCCCCCGCTGGATATTTCGATGCAAATGAAGCATGATGCGTATCGAAGAGCCGCTTTATATTTGACCATTTCATCGATGCAATTTTATCATTGCATATCAGACATACCGCAGATCCTGCGATCTCCACAAATGCAAATTCCTCTGTCCACGCAGCCTGGAATGCACGGTAATCATCGTCTTTTTTTCTTTTTGCCATCTTTCTCGTTACAAGGGTTGAAGCGTATAAGCTAGTTCACTATCTGATCAAATTGTTTTTTATTTATTCACCTTTACAACGACCTCTGACACTCTCGCGAGACATTGGTTCCCGACCCGACCCACGGGTCACGGGTCATGGGTCCCGTGAAGAGTCCCGTGAAATTTAACTTCAAAACTAATTTCTGTTTACTTTAAAATGACACAGTATTATTACGCAATATCACAAGTATTTTAAAATCAGTTCCAAACTTTTCAACCCAATTGTCTGGGAGCCATATGCCGTCACCGGAAGAGCCATATATGGCTCGCGAGCCATAGGTTCCCGACCGCTGCCCTACACCCTACACACTACACCCTACACACTACACCCTACACACTACACCCTACGCCCTACACCCTACACACTACGCCCTACACTCTACACCCTACACACTACACCCTACACACTACACCCTACACCCTACGTCCTACACACTACACCCTACACACTACACCCTACACACTACACACTACACCCTACACACCAGGGTTTCCGTTAGAAAAAATTGGTGCCGGTCAAAGTGTCCGGAAAGATTTCAATGTGTCGGACAAACGGGAGAAATTCCGGTCATCATATTCAAATATAATATAGGAGTTTGTCGCGGTGATTAGCTGTTGTGTAGCCTATATATGCCATTTAATGTCTATTTCTCATCCGATATGATTAGATGCAAACTATATAATAATATAGGCTTTCATGATTCGCATGCGCTACTGTCCAGGGCTACACGCGCGCCACACTGGGCCTAGTCACCTTTGCTACTTTGAATTACGACTGTAGGCTAAGATGTTTATTTCAATTGCATTAATGGGATTTGAGGATGTAATTGGTAATTTTAAGTATGCCTAGTTTAGCTTTTGATGGCTATTTGAACGGACTGCATCGATCGATCAATGAACGGACTCCACATTACGTTAACTGAAGTGTGTTAAATAGTTTCACGACAGTAATGTACGTTTTCTATATTCTCTTTCCAGTTTTACCCTTTTTATCAATAAAACAACGTAATTTCTAATTTCTATAACCACGTCTCGCTGATTGGGAAGGCATTAAGTCTAGCTGCCTGTCAAATCATACTTTCTCGGACTCGGGAGTATGAGAATGAGGATGTATCGGGGGGGATACACACCCGTGGACTATTTCAATTTAGTGGCACAAATTAAACTCTAACACTATAGATAGACTAAATTGAACTAAAATGATGGACACCGACTGAATAACTGAGTGGAGGGAAGACAGGTCTCAAATGTGGAACAATTATAACATTTAATACATAAAGATAAAACATACACAAATATATAACATTGATATCCCTAAACTCAAATGTAGTGTGGTATTGTCAACCTAATCTAATCAATCCTAATCTAATGGTACCAGTAGCCCAGGTTGTCGATAGTAGCGCACGTGGAGATGGACGAATGTAGAGGAGGAAAGTTCAATGGAAACTCCGGAGTAGAAGAGGTAGCCAGGGGGAGTAGAAGAGGTAGCCAGGGGGAGTAGAAGAGGTAGCCAGGAGTAGAAGAGGTAGCCAGGAGTAGAAGAGGTAGCCAGGGGGAGTAGAAGAGGTAGCCAGGGGGAGTAGAAGAGGTAGCCAGGGGGAGTAGAAGAGGTAGCCAGGGGGAGTAGAAGAGGTAGCCAGGAGTAGAAGAGGTAGCCAGGAGTAGAAGAGGTAGCCAGGGGGAGTAGAAGAGGTAGCCAGGGGGAGTAGAAGAGGTAGCCAGGGGGAGTAGAAGAGGTAGCCAGGGGGAGTAGAAGAGGTAGCCAGGAGTAGAAGAGGTAGCCAGGGGGAGTAGAAGAGGTAGCCAGGGGGAGTAGAAGAGGTAGCCAGGGGGAGTAGAAGAGGTAGCCAGGGGGAGTAGAAGAGGTAGCCAGGGGGAGTAGAAGAGGTAGCCAGGAGTAGAAGAGGTAGCCAGGAGTAGAAGAGGTAGCCAGGGGGAGTAGAAGAGGTAGCCAGGGGGAGTAGAAGAGGTAGCCAGGGGGAGTAGAAGAGGTAGCCAGGGGGA
>NC_137677.1:29598611-29631111 GCF_963989245.1 Nansenia antarctica | reverse complement strand
TTCGGGTTTAGGACGACAGATGTGCAACAAAAGCAGGTGTTGGGCACAACCTGTCGTGGAACAGTCGCTACATCCAGACGCAACGCCACAAACCTGTATCAGCACTTGAAAAAGTACCACGGGCAGCTCTATGACGGAGAGTTAAGTGAAAGTCCCGTAGCCCAGTCTAACGTTAAGCAAACTAGAGTTTTAGAGTCGTTTGCGGCTGTTACCCCGTATGAAAAGGGCTCACGAAGGCACCGTGAAATAACCAATTCCATCACGCATTACCTCGCTAAAGACATGGTGTCTATTAACACTGTGAGCAACGAAGAGTTTAAAAAACTAATCCAAACGCTGGATAAAAGATAATGTGATTCCATCCCGCACGTACGGAGCTGAAACATGTGGAGTACTATGCAACAACAACCGATCTGCGGTCGAGCCGTGCACTTACATAGGCCTACATTACGACGAGTTGAAGAGCTTTATCTATTTCAATGTTTACAGAAAGGACCTATTCTTTTTTACTGGACATTTTTATTATCACTTTATTTAACTTGATTGCAGTATGTGCAATATTTAGATGCTGCTCCTGAGCCATAATTAAATAACCTTGTTTGTAGAAAGGTCCTATTTTATTTTCATATTGGAATTGTTAAAAAAAATTTGACACTTGAGAGAAACAAAATGGCAGCTGTTTAAAAAACACATACATAAATATGTTGTTCCAATTCATATCTTTTAAGTTCTCATCCTTGCATTAGAACAGTTTGATGGCATAAGAGCAGTTAACAGTTTGATGGTATCATGTGGTAATGCTCTCTGAAATTAGCCCATGATAGAAGGTGATAGACAGATTCATCCAATCACCTGCCAAGTATTTTTTGAAAGTACCTGCCCTTTTCCAAACAGCTTCCAATTAAGCTTTCCTAGATGGTTGTGTGAAACAAACCACCTGAGTCAGGTTAGTAATGCTCCATCACATGTTTTAATCTGAAGCTTGATTTTAAAGCAACCCAACTTTAAAGCAACCCAATGTAAGTTTAGTTCTTTCACTCGTAGCTCGGGCTGTGGGGGTGCTAGAGGAGGGAGCCTCTAAGTCCCCTGAAGACGTACAAACAAACTGCACGTTGATACGACCTTCCTAGCCGGAGATATGGCCACACTTTACAAAAACGTCCTTTAAAAAAAAAAAAAAAATCGCAAATTAAATCGCAATCGCAATATCTGTCCAAATAATCGCAATTCGATTTTCCCCCCAAATCGTGCAGCCCTAGTTAATGATCGACCGTCTGGTCTAACCCTGCTCTAACCCTGGTCTAACCATGGTCCTTACCCTGGTCTAACCCTGCTCTAACCCTGCTCTAACCATGGTCCTTACCCTGGTCTAACCCTGGTCCTTACCCTGGTCTAACCCTGGTCTAACCATGGTCCTTAACCTGGTCTAACCCTGGTCCTTACCCTGGTCTAACCATGGTCCTTACCCTGGTCTAACCCTGGTCTAACCCTGGTCTGACCCTGGTCTAACCCTGGTCTAACCCTGGTCTAACCCTGGTCTGACCCTGGTCTAACCCTGGTCTGACCCTGGTCTAACCCTGGTCTAAACCTGGTCTAACCCTGGTCTAACCCTGGTCTAACCCTGGTCTGACCCTGGTCTGTTATTAACAGCCTGGTCTGATAGTTAAGAACCATGACTCCTGTCATGTTATTACTAGGCTATAACACTACCAACCAGTTCTATTACTAGGTTATAACACTATCAGTTCTATTACTAGGTTATAACACTATCAGCTCTATTACTAGGTTATAACACTATCAGTTCTATTACTAGGTTATAACACTATCAGTTCTATTACTAGGTTATAACACTATTCAAACATGCTTTGGCTATATTGTTTATACATGCTAAATGAATGTGATACTACGCATGTGTGTCCCTCACACACACACAGACACACACACACACACACACACGCACACTCACACACACACGCACACTCACACTCATACTCACACTCTCACACACACTCCACACACACTCACACACACACACACACACACACACACACACGACTCACACACACACACACACACACGCACACACATACACTCACTCCACACACACACACACACAGACTCACACACACACACACACACACACACACACACACACACAGAGACTCACACACACACACACACACACACACACACACACACACACACACACACTCACAGACTCTCACACACACACACACACACACACACACGCACGCACGCACGCACACACACACACACACACACACACACACACACACACACACACACACACACGCACACACACACCTCTCAGCAGCAGACTGAAGGCAGCTTCACTGATGTCTGCAGGAACGCCGCTGTCCGCGAGGCTGACCGTCACTCCGCCAAACCGGTCAACTGTCCCCGGGAGGACGGGGGTCTCCGGTAGGACGGGGGTCCCCGGTAGCTGCAGGCGCCGTGCTGCCCGGGAGAACGCTCGAGCTGCCCCCGGTAACAGCCCGGTGTGCGCGAGGCAGCCCGTTCTGTTAGGCAGCGCGTGTCTCAGCAGAGGGAGAAGTCTGCAACCCAAAGCTGCCATAATAATCATATAATCATATAATCATATAATAATAATATAATCATATAATAATATAATAATATAATAAACACAGATCAGGTGAGGAAGGTTCCCTGCTGCTCTGACCTTCTACTGGTTACATCACATCAGCTGGCAACAGTTGTATAAATACCGTAAAACTCTGACAGCAACATTTGCAGACTGTCGACTACTTCGTTACAGGTCGTGTCTGTTTGGGTAAATGCAGAACCTGCTCCATCGAACATGATATCTCAGGGTTTGTTCATGTATGTGTCTCTGTATGTAGTCTTTACGGGAATTAAGGCAATCTATCTCCGAATCGACCACCTCGACTACGGTGTTTACGGTAATGGAGGCGGGGCTGAACTTTAACCAGGAAGTGGATCTTCATCCCCATGCACAGCCGAGTGTGACGCCGGTACACATGTTTACTAACGGTAATAATAATAATAATAATAATAACTACTATTTCTATATCACTATTCCGTAGCTCAACGTGCTTTCATCATTATACAATCATCATTTAGTTATTTAGTCATTTAAACGGGTACACATGTTTACTAACGGGTACACGTGTTTACTAACGGGTACACGTGTTTACTAACGGGTACACATGTTTACTAACGGGTACACATGTTAGCTGAGTTGACAGACTGACTCAGAAACAGAAACAGACACATGTCCTCCAAGAAGAACAAGAGCAAGTCCAGGAGAGGGGCTGAGGGGGAGACCTCCACCTCCTCCCCCAGCCTCCCCCAGACCTCCACCTCCTCCCCCAGCCTGCTCACCTCCGGACACGAGGGAGGGACCAGCAGCTGGTTCACTGTCAGCGACCCTGTGGAGAAAGGTAAGACCCTCACCCTAACCTCCATTACCCTCACCCTAACCTCCATTACCCTCACCCTAACCCTAACTGAGTCTGGACAGAGAGAGACAGACAGAAAGAGAGAGAGACAAACAGAGAGACACAGACAGAGAGAGAGAGACAGAGAGACACAGACAGAGACAGAGACAGAGAGAGAGAGAGAGAGAGACAGACAGAGAGACACAGACAGAGAGAGAGAGAAAGACAGAGAGACAGAGAGAGAGAGAGGGAAAGACAAAGAGAGAGAGAGAGACAGAGAAAGAGACAGAGTCAGGACATCACAGTGCTTTAATGTCTCTGTGTGATGAAGGTCCACTGATGGGCTGGTGTTGTTGGTCTTAGGTGGTCCCGACTCCCTAGATAGCGGTGCCATAGTAGCAGTAATACATCCCATAGTTTATATCTGACCTCATGGCTGGTCCAGTAGGAGGTGTGTGTGTATGAATGTGTCTGGCGGTGGAGGTCAGGACCAGACAGGACCATGTCAGATCAGATGTTCCTCCAGACAGGACCATGTCAGATCAGATGTTCCTCCAGACAGGACCATGTCAGATCAGACATTCTGTGGCTCAGGTTCTTCAAAACTGCCGTTGCAGCAAGATACACAACCACAGTAACAGAGCAGAGCAGAGTAAGTCATAATACAGTGATAAGGTGATAAAGTGATGGTAGACGTACTACAGTGGAATCAATAGTGCAAAATGCTGTGCAGAGTACAATAAGATGAAATGCAATTTTATGATACAGTATGATACATTAGACAAGTAGTCAGGTAGTGTTCAAGTAGTCATAGTGTGGTTGGTTTGTTGTTACCTTTCTTTTATGTTACCTGACCCCTCCATGACCCCTCCGTTACCTCCTAACTCTGCCCCTCCCTCCTGTCTCCTGTCTCCTAACTCCGCCCCTCCCTCCTGTCTCCTACCTCCTAACTCCGCCCCTCCCTGCTGTCTCCTAACTCTGCCCCTCTCTCCTGTCCCCTCCCTGCTGTCTCCTAACTCTGCCCCTCCCTCCTGTCTCCTACCTCCTAACTCCGCCCCTCCCTGCTGTCTCCTAACTCTGCCCCTCTCTCCTAACTCCGCCCTCCCTGCCGTCTCCTACCTCCTAACTCCGCCCCTCCCTGCCGTCTCCTACCTCCTAACTCCGCCCCTCCTTCCTGTCTCCTACCTCCTAACTCCGCCCCTCCCTGCCGTCTCCTACCTCCTAACTCCGCCCTCCCTCCTGTCTCCTACCTCCTAACTCCGCCCTCCCTGCCGTCTCCTCTCTCCTAACTCCGCCCCTCCTTCCTGTCTCCTACCTCCTAACTCCGCCCTCCCTGCCGTCTCCTCTCTCCTAACTCCGCCCTCCCAGCTGATGACAAGGTCCCACGGGGCTGCAGGGGCGGCCTGGTGCAGATGAGCCTTCCTGCCATGAGGTCAGCTGACGTCTGCATCGGACGGCCTGTGCTGCTGACCTCCCCTGCTGGTCACCAAGAGGTACTACAGGAGAGAGAGACAGAGAGAGAGAGAGAGAGAGGGGGAGTGAGAGAGAGAGATAGACAGAGAGAGACAGAGAGAGAGAGAGAGAGAGACAGAGAGAGAGAGAAAGAGAGAGAGAGAGACAGAGAGAGAGAGAGAGACAGAGAGAGACAGAGAGGGAGAGAGGGGGAGTGAGAGAGAGAGACAGAGAGAGAGAGAGAGAGAGAGAGAGAGAGACAGAGAAAGAGACAGAGAGAGATGGAGAGAGAGAGAGAGGTTTAAATGGTTTCTTTATTCATCTTTCAGAAGAAATACAAAGCAAATTCACTCGTTTCATAAATAGAATATAAAACAACAACAAAAAGAAACAAACTTGCAAACATTAAAAACAAGAAACACTAAAAAAATTAAAGTATTAAAAATTAAGTACAAGCAACTCTTCCTCAACTGAGCACAAAACCCCGCCAATACCCCACACATTTATAAAAGCATCTATATTATCTGTCAGTTTATAATACACAAATTCCAGCCTGAGCCGTGCTGCCAGCAAACCCCCCGTCATCAGGACTGGGTCCACTGACCCCTGACCTTGTACAAACCCCCCATCATCAGGACTGGGTCCACTGACCCCTGACCTTGTACAAACCCCCCATCATCAGGACTGGTCCACTGACCTCTGACCTTGTACAAACCCCCCATCATCAGGACTGGTCCACTGACCTCTGACCTTGTACAAACCCCCCATCATCAGGACTGGTCCACTGACCTCTGACCTTGTACAAACCCCCCATCATCAGGACTGGTCCACTGACCCCTGACCTTGTACAAACCCCCCGTCATCAGGACTGGTCCACTGACCTCTGACCTTGTACAAACCCCCCGTCATCAGGACTGGTCCACTGACCTCTGACCTTGTACAAACCCCCCGTCATCAGGACTGGTCCACTGACCTCTGACCTTGTACAAACCCCCCGTCATCAGGACTGGTCCCCTGACCTCTGACCTTGTACAAACCCCCCGTCATCAGGACTGGTCCCCTGACCTCTGACCTTGTACAAACCCCCCGTCATCAGGACTGGTCCACTGACCTCTGACCTTGTACAAACCCCCCGTCATCAGGACTGGTCCACTGACCCCTGACCTTGTACAAACCCCCCATCATCAGGACTGGTCCACTGACCTCTGACCTTGTACAAACCCCCCATCATCAGGACTGGTCCACTGACCTCTGACCTTGTACAAACCCCCCATCATCAGGACTGGTCCACTGACCCCTGACCTTGTACAAACCCCCCGTCATCAGGACTGGTCCACTGACCTCTGACCTTGTACAAACCCCCCATCATCAGGACTGGTCCACTGACCTCTGACCTTGTACAAACCCCCCGTCATCAGGACTGGTCCACTGACCTCTGACCTTGTTCAAACCCCCAGTCATCAGGACTGGTCCCCTGACCTCTGACCTCTGACCATCATCAGGACTGGTCCCCTGACCCCTGACCTTGTATACAGTTGTTTCTTGTCTTCCAGATAGACAGTTTGGCCACTCCTGATAAACAATTAAGTAAAACATGTACAGACCTCTTAGCAGCTGAGTACCGTGGACCATAAATAAAAAGCTTAAAAGAAAAGGCTGTCCCCAAACCCTGAAACCACTCCTCTAGCTGTCTAAAAAGGCCCTTAATGCCCTTATGCATTTTTTTTCTTTCCTAACACCAGGGGAGCCACCCCTCCTAAATTTCGTTGTTTGGTACCTGTACTATAGCAATGACAATAAAGACCATTCATTCATTAAGCCTGGGACAGAATAAAAAGGTGCTGTCAGGACTCCCCCCCTGAACAAAAAGGGCAGCCCTCCCCTACACTGGGATCCAGGTGCACCAGATGTCTATTTGTGGCTATGGCCCCATGCACAATCCTCCACTGGAGGTCACCTGTCCGTTTATCAATGGGGGACTTGTACAAGGACCTCCAGCAGCCTTTCAGGGAAGAGTCTGGACGAAAAAACTCAGTCCACCTCGATGCCTCCATCCCTGCCAAAGAGCGTAGGTGTGACACTTTAACACAAGTGTAATAGATTGCTTTTTTACTTCCCCCAACTCTGGGGTTTTAAAAGACAGAAAGCATCCCCCTCCTTCCTGCCACTCCCCAATAGCAGGAGAGACCATTAATGGGGGAAAGACATCCCATTGGTCTGACAGAGTGCGGTTGTCAAACACAAATGCTCTTAGGAGCCCTGGCAGGGATGCACAGACCTCTTCCACCAACCTCTCCAGGAGTCTAGAGGATCTAATGTTAGTTTTTTCTGAAAGTTGTCCCACAGACATCTTCATCAAGTGGCCCAGCTTCACACAACCAACTTCTCTCAGGCTGGACCGCAGGCTGGCAGAGGCCAAGATGGGTGTATTTATGAGGGCATTATAAAACAGTGGCACCTCAAACAACCACATCCCTGGTGTTGTTGCTGTGTCCTGGTGGACCTCGAAGGCCTGCCATGCCTGCAGCATTGACAGGTAGAAGGGCGTCAGCCCAGTGAGGTCCACCAACTCAGGCTGTAGCAGGAACAGCTGCTTATCGTAGCCAAGGCGACCAGCTCTCCTTAGCAACAATCGAGCTGTATCCTGCCAGTTCAGCCCAAAGTTGTACAGCAGCCTCTGCGCTGCCTGCAGTCTGAAAGCCCTCACCCTGTTGGCAATATCGATAAGGCCCTGCCCCCCTTCCTCAACTGGAAGGTACAATGCAGGGGCCTTTAGCCAGTGCTGGCCAGACCAGAAAAAACTAACAATAGTCCTCTGTACCTCCTGGATTAGGCCCCTTGGTGGTGATAAAACAATGAGTCTGTGCCATAAGGTCGAGGCGACCAAGTTATTTACGACCAGAACTCTCCCCCTATAGGACAGCTGGGGCAGTAGCCACTTCCACCTAGACAATCTGGCACACACCTTCTCCACAATACCCTCCCAGTTCTGCAACTTAAAATCCTCAGTCCCTAAAAATATTCCTAAAACTTTCATTCCTGCCCTTCCCCACCTGAGACCCCCTGGCAGACTGGGGGCTGCCCTCTCCCGCCACTGCCCTACCTGCAAGGCCTCACTCTTCTCCCAGTTTACTCTTGCAGATGAGGCCTTTTCATAAAAACCTAAACTCTCAACTAAAAAATCCACATCCCGCTGCTCCTTTATAAAAATATGAATGTCGTCAGCATATGCCGACACCACCAAAGGTGGGCTCTGTGGTAGCCCCGGTAGGGCGAGCCCCGTGAGCCCATTCCTGAGCCTATTTAAAAGTGGTTCTATTGCAAGAGAGTATAGCATTCCCGAAATAGGACAGCCCTGTCTGATCCCCCTCTCAACAGGAATTGGACAACTTAAACCACCCCCCACCGTAACCATACAAGATGCCCCATTATACAGTAGTCCTAACCATGCCATAAAACCCTCCCGAAAACCAAATGCCCTCAGAGTAGAAAATAAAAACACATGGTCAACACGGTCAAAAGCCTTTTCCTGGTCGAGAGATAAAACACCAACATCTAGGTCGTACATTTTACACACAGCAAATACATCTCTCATTAAAAACAGGTTGTCCATTATGGACCTGTCCGGGACACAATATGATTGGTCTTTTTGAATTAAAATAGCCAGATAGTCTTTCAGCCTATTCGCTAGGACCTTAGACAAAAGTTTATAGTCTGTACATAAAAGGGCCACAGGTCGCCAGTTCTTGATCAGAGATAGGTCTCCTTTTTTGGGAGAAGGGAGAGAGCTGCACGCCGGCAGGAGACTGGCAAGGAGCCCCCCCTAGCACACTCCCCTAGCACACTCCCCTACTACACCCCCCTAGCACACTCCCCTAGCACCTCCCCTAGCACCCCCCCTAGCACACTCCCCTAGCACACTCCCCTAGTACACTCCCCTAGCACACTCCCCTAGCACACTCCCCTAGCACACTCCCCTAGCACACTCCCCTAGCACACTCCCCTAGCACACTCCCCTAGCACACCCCCCTAGCACCCTCCCTAGCACCTCCCCTAGCACACTCCCCGAGCACCCCCCCTAGCACACTCCCCTAGCACACTCCCCTAGCACACTCCCCTAGTACACTCCCCTAGCACACTCCCCTAGCACACTCCCCTAGCACACTCCCCTAGTACACTCCCCTAGTACACTCCCCTAGTACACTCCCCTAGCACACTCCCCTAGCACCCCCCCTAGCACACTCCCCTAGCACCTCCCCTAGCACACTCCCCTAGCACCCCCCCTAGAACACTCCCCTAGCACACTCCCCTAGCACCCCCCCTAGCACACTCCCCTAGCACACTCCCCTAGCACCCCCCCTAGCACACTCCCCTAGCACACTCCCCTAGCACCCCCCCTCGAACACTCCCCTAGCACACTCCCCTAGCACCCCCCCTAGCACACTCCCCTAGCACACTCCCCTAGCACACTCCCCTAGCACACTCCCCTAGCACACTCCCCTAGTACACTCCCCTAGCACACTCCCCTAGCACACTCCCCTAGCACACTCCCCTAGCACACTCCCCTAGCACACATTTACATTTACATTTTTGGCATTTAGCAGACGCCTTATTCCAAAGCGACTTACAATCAGTACATTTGAATACTAAGCATGTGAATCAGCAGTCCACTATTCGTTGCAGGAAGAGTACTCTAGCTCGGGCCCGGGGAAACTGATAGAAGGAAAAACCTTCTCCCTATTATCGCCTTCAACTAAAACTTTTTTTTTTTTGGGGGGGAGAAACTGAGTAACAGTACAAGGGGGGCAGTAGAAGTTCTTAGGGACACAGTAAAGGGGAAAGCGGGTGTCTTTAGGAGACGTAGTGGTGAGGGTCAGAAGATGTCTCAGGAGGAGCAGTTAAGATGTAACCTGAAGAGATGGGTCTTCAGTCTACGACGGAAGATGGGTAGTGACTCTGCCGTTCTGACAGCCGTGGGGAGCTCATTCCACCAGCGGGGAGCCAGTGTTGTGAAGAGACGTGATCGGGCAGCCCGACTGCTGTGTAGAGGAGGTGGGGCCAGTCGGCCAGCCGAGGTGGAGGAACGGAGTGAGCGGGCAGGGGTTTGGGGGGTTACCATTTCCTTCAGGTAGGCAGGGGCTGTCCCTTTAGCTGCCTGGTATGCAAGCACCAGGGTCTTGAATCTGATGCGAGCTGCTATCGGGAGCCAGTGCAGGGTGCGAAGGAGAGGGGTGACATGAGAGTATTTGGGGAGGTTGAATACCAGCCGGGCAGCAGCATTCTGGATGAGCTGCAGAGGTCTAATGGCTGAAGCGGGGAGCCCAGCCAGGAGTACATTGCAGTAATCCAGGCGGGAGATGACCAGTGCCTGGGTCAAGAGTTGCGCTGCCTCTCTGGTAAGGAATGGTCGTATCCTTCTGATGTTGTAGAGGAAGAATCTGCAGGAGCGAGCCGTTGCTGCAATGTTCTCCGCACAGGATAGTCGGTTATCCAGGATCACTCCAAGGTTCTTGGCTGTCAGGGAGGGCGTTACAGTAGAGTTCTCCACTGTGATGGAGAAGTCTTGGAGAGGGCAGGCTTTCCCGGGGATGAAGAGGAGCTCGGTCTTGTTAAGATTGAGCTTGAGGTGGTGGTCAGCCATCCATGTTGAAATGTCAGCAAGACATGCAGAGATACGGGTTGCCACGTGTACATCAGACGGGGGGAAGGACAGGAAGAGTTGAGTGTCGTCTGCGTAGCTGTGGTAGGAGAGCCCATGTGAAGAGATTACCGAGCCAAGAGACTTGGTGTAGAGGGAGAAGAGTAGGGGCCCTAGGACGGAACCCTGGGGAACTCCAGTGGAGAGGGTTCGTGGAGAAGATAGCGATTCTCTCCAGGTCACCTGGTAGGAGCGGCCCGCCAGGTAGGAAGAAAACCAGGAGTGTGCGGTGCCAGAGATGCCCAGGTCT
Source organism: Nansenia antarctica (assembly GCF_963989245.1). Classification (NCBI taxonomy): domain Eukaryota; kingdom Metazoa; phylum Chordata; class Actinopteri; order Argentiniformes; family Microstomatidae; genus Nansenia; species Nansenia antarctica. The sequence goes on along the minus strand of NC_137677.1, from coordinate 29,620,271 downwards.
GAGAGGATGGAGAGAAGGATCTGGTGATTGACTGTGTCGAAGGCAGCAGACAGGTCAAGGAGAATGAGAACAGAGGAGAGGGAGGAAGCTTGGGCAGAGTGGAGGGCTTCCGTGACAGCAAGGAGCGCAGTCTCAGTGGAATGCCCAGCCTTGAAGCCGGATTGGTGGGGGTCTAAGTGATCCATCTTCCGGAGATAGTCAGTCAGTTGTTTAGATGCCGCGCGTTCAAGGGTTTTGGAAGGGAAGGAGAGAAGGGATACCGGTCTGTAATTGTGGACAGATGATGGGTCAAGGGTAGGTTTCTTGAGGAGAGGCTTGACTCTGGCTATTTTGAAGGCCGCTGGGACAGATCCAGTGGATAGGGAGGAGTTGATTAGGGTGGTAAGGTAAGGAAGGATGTCGGCGGAAATGGATTGGAGAAGAGGGGAGAGGATGGGGTCAAGAGGGCATGTGGTTGCCCGCTTTGATGTGATAAGTGTGAGAATCTCATCGGGGGAGAGGGGGGAAAAAGATGACAATCCAGAGACCGAGTGTCGAGGGGAGAGTTTGGAAGGGGTGTTAGCATTGTTAGTGGGAACAGTGTTAGCATTGTTAGTGGGAGGAGGGAGCGGTGGGGGGAGAAAGGTGCTGCTGATGTCGTCCACCTTTTTTTCAAAGTAGGTGACAAAGTCATCGGCGGACAGGGAGGAAGGAGGAGGGGGAGGAGGTGGATTAAGGAGTGAAGAGAAAGTGGAGAACAGTTTTCTAGGATTAGAGGCAGAAGAATGCATTTTTGAATGATAGTAGGATGTTTTAGCAGCTGATGCCGAGGAGGCGTAGTTGGCAAGGAGAGAGTGATAGAGGTTAAGGTCATCAGAAAGGCCAGTTTTTCTCCATTTCCTCTCAGCTGCTCTGAGCTCTAGTCTACAAGCATGTAGCGTTTCAGAGAGCCAGGGAGCTCGAGGAGAGGATCGAGCTGGCTTCAAGGTTAGTGGACAGAGGGTGTCGAAGGATGAGGTGAGAGCGGACAGGAGGGTTGAGGATGCCGCATCAGTGGATAGAAGGGAGAAGGATTCGACAGATGGTAGGGAGGATAGGACAGAAGAAGAGAGGGCGCTGGGGGACAGGGTACGTAGGTTACGACGAGAGGGTCTTAAGTGGTTAGAGGCTGAGAGGGAAGAGGAAGTTTTGAGGGGAAGGGAGAAGGATATAAAGTGGTGATCAGAAACTGGAAGAGGGGTAACGGTAAGGTTGGAAGTGTGGGAAGATCTGGTGAAGACAAGGTCGAGCTGATTGCCTGCCTTATGAGTCGGAGGAGAGGGGGACAGGGTAAGGCCGAAGGAGAGGAGAAGGTCAAGTACTCCAGATGAGAGCTTCTCAGATTGGAAATTGAAGTCACCTAGTAGTACGAGCGGAGTGCCATCATCAGGGAAAGAGCTGAGAAGGCCATCCATCTCGCCTAGGAAGTCACCGAGTTGGCCTGGGGGGCGATAGATGACAACAATGTGGAGTTTGACCGGGGAAGAGACTCCCCTAGCACACTCCCCTAGCACCCCCCCTAGCACACTCCCCTAGAACACTCCCCTAGCACACTCCCCTAGCACCCCCCCTAGCACACTCCCCTAGCACACTCCCCTAGCACACTCCCCTAGCACACTCCCTTAGCACACTCCCCTAGCACCCCCCCTAGCACCCCCCCTAGCACACTCCCCTAGCACACTCCTGCAGCACCTCCACTAAATCCATCCTTAACACTAGAACAGCCTTAACACTAGGAAAGCCGTGAGGTGTCGTAGGGCACCAGTGAGTACAAAAAACCTTTCTACCTTTGCACTCGATCAAATGTCAGGACCCTCCTTTCATGACTTTTCCTAGATATGTGCGTTCTACCACCCAGCATCTTTACATTTTCAAAATCGAGTTAGTATAAAGTGATTTTGCAGTATTTCTGTGTGTGTCTGTGTATTTGCCTTGGAATTCGGCTGCAATTCTCTTTTATATCAGCAGAGGTAGCAAGGGGACACACACTGTGCTCAAACTTCAGGCTTCAGTGCTGAATTAGATATAGTGGATAAGACTGATAAGTATGTTACATAATGTCTTTATATATAGGCTATATATAGCAATAGGGATACATAAGATATGTATATGTACAGACAGTTATGAAAATGATAAACTGTACAGTTGTCTCCCAATCCCTTCAGATACTGTATGTTGGAGCTGAGTTTTTTTTTTCACCCAAGTTCCATGCAATAGTGATAAGATATTATGATATGTGTAGCCTATGTACAGTTATGAATCACTGCACAGTATGTACCTATCAAGTTGTGTGGTGCATTACATTTACATTTACATTTTTGGCATTTAGCAGACGCCTTATTCCAAAGCGACTTACAATCAATACATTTGAATACTAAGCATGTGAATCAGCAGTCCACCATTCGTTGCAGGAAGAGTACTCTAGCTCGGGCCCGGGGCCACTGATAGAAGGAAAAACCTTCTCCCTATTATCGCCTTCTACTAAAATTATTATTATATTTTTTTATTTTTATAAAAAAAAAAAAAAAATATTACTGGAGAAACTGAGAAACAGTACAAGGGGGGCAATAGAAGTTCTTAGGGACACAGTAGAGGGGAAAGCGGGTGTCTTTAGGAGACGTAGTGGTGAGGGTCAGAAGATGTCTCAGGAGGAGCAGTTAAGATGTAACCTGAAGAGATGGGTCTTCAGTCTACGACGGAAGATGGGTAGTGACTCTGCCGTTCTGACAGCCGTGGGGAGCTCATTCCACCAGCGGGGAGCCAGTGTTGTGAAGAGATGTGATCGGGCAGCCCGACTGCTGTGTAGAGGAGGTGGGGCCAGTCGGCCAGCCGAGGTGGAGGAGCGGAGTGAGCGGGCAGGGGTTTGGGGGGTTACCATTTCCTTCAGGTAGGCAGGGGCTGTCCCTTTAGCTGCCTGGTATGCAAGCACCAGGGTCTTGAATCTGATGCGAGCTGCTATCGGGAGCCAGTGCAGGGTGCGAAGGAGAGGGGTGACATGCGAGTATTTGGGGAGGTTGAATACCAGCCGGGCAGCAGCATTCTGGATGAGCTGCAGAGGTCTAATGGCTGAAGCGGGGAGCCCAGCCAGGAGTACATTGCAGTAATCCAGGCGGGAGATGACCAGTGCCTGGATCAAGAGTTGCGCTGCCTCTCTGGTAAGGAATGGTCGTATCCTTCTGATGTTGTAGAGGACGAATCTGCAGGAGCGAGCCGTTGCTGCAATGTTCTCCGCACAGGATAGTCGGTTATCCAGGATCACTCCAAGGTTCTTGGCTGTCAGGGAGGGGGTTACAGTAGAGTTCTCCACTGTGATGGAGAAGTCTTGGAGAGGGCAGGCTTTCCCGGGGATGAAGAGGAGCTCTGTCTTATTAAGATTGAGCTTGACATGGTGGTCAGCCATCCAAGTTGAAATGTCAGCAAGACATGCTGAGATACAGGTTGCCACGTGTACATCAGACGGGGGGAAGGACAGGAAGAGTTGAGTGTCGTCTGCGTAGCTGTGGTAGGAGAGCCCATGTGAAGAGATTACCGAGCCAAGAGACTTGGTGTAGAGGGAGAAGAGTAGGGGCCCTAGGACGGAACCCTGGGGAACTCCAGTGGAGAGGGTTCGTGGAGAAGATAGCGATTCTCTCCAGGTCACCTGGTAGGAGCGGCCCGCCAGGTAGGAAGAAAACCAGGAGTGTGCGGTGCCAGAGATGCCCAGGTCTGAGAGGATGGAGAGAAGGATCTGGTGATTGACTGTGTCGAAGGCAGCAGACAGGTCAAGGAGAATGAGAACAGAGGAGAGGGAGGAAGCTTGGGCAGAGTGGATGGCTTCCGTGACAGCAAGGAGCGCAGTCTCAGTGGAATGCCCAGCCTTGAAGCCGGATTGGTGGGGGTCTAAGTGATCCATCTTCCGGAGATAGTCAGTCAGTTGTTTAGATGCCGCGCGTTCAAGGGTTTTGGAAGGGAAGGAGAGAAGGGATACAGGTCTGTAGTTGTGGACAGATGATGGGTCAAGGGTAGGTTTCTTGAGGAGAGGCTTGACTCTGGCTATTTTGAAGGCCGCTGGGACAGATCCAGTGGATAGGGAGGAGTTGATTAGGGTGGTAAGGTAAGGAAGGATGTCGGCGGAAATGGATTGGAGAAGGTGGGTGGGGATGGGGTCAAGAGGGCATGTGGTTGCCCGCTTTGATGTGATAAGTGTGAGAATCTCATCGGGGGAGAGGGGGGAAAAAGATGACAATCCAGAGATCGAGTGTCGAGGGGAGAGTTTGGAAGGGGTGTTAGCATTGTTAGTGGGAACAGTGTTAGCATTGTTAGTGGGAGGAGGGAGCAGTGGGGGGACAAAGGTGCTGCTGATGTCGTCCACCTTTTTTTCAAAGTAGGTGACAAAGTCATCGGCGGACAGGGAGGAAGGAGGAGGGGGAGGAGGTGGATTAAGGAGTGAAGAGAAAGTGGAGAACAGTTTTCTAGGATTAGAGGCAGAAGAATGTATTTTTGAATGATAGTAGGATGTTTTAGCAGCTGATGCCGAGGAGGCGTAGTTGGCAAGGAGAGAGTGATAGAGGTTAAGGTCCTCAGAAAGGCCAGTTTTTCTCCATTTCCTCTCAGCTGCTCTGAGCTCTAGTCTACAAGCATGTAGCGTTTCAGAGAGCCAGGGAGCTCGAGGAGAGGATCGAGCTGGCTTCAAGGTTAGTGGACAGAGGGTGTCGAAGGATGAGGTGAGAGCGGACAGGAGGGTTGATGATGCCGCATCAGTGGATAGAAGGGAGAATGATTCGACAGAGGGTAGGGAGGATAGGACAGAAGAAGAGAGGGTGATGGGGGACAGGGTACGTAGGTTACGACGAGAGGGTCTTAAGTGGTTAGAGGCTGAGAGGGAAGAGGAAGTTTTGAGGGGAAGGGAGAAGGATATAAAGTGGTGATCAGAAACTGGGAGAGGGGTAACGGTAAGGTTGGAAGTGTGGGAAGATCTGGTGAAGACAAGGTCGAGTTGATTGCCTGCCTTATGAGTCGGAGGAGAGGGGGACAGGGTAAGGCCGAAGGAGAGGAGAAGGTCAAGTACTCCAGATGAGAGAAGCTTCTCAGATTGGAAATTGAAGTCACCTAATAGTACGAGCGGAGTGCCATCATCAGGGAAGGAGCTGAGAAGGCCATCCATCTCGCCTAGGAAGTCACCAAGCTGGCCTGGGGGGCGATAGATGACAACAATGTGGAGTTTGACCGGGGAGGAGACAAAAGCAGCATGAAATTCAAAGGAGGATGTAGACAAGTGTGCCAGGGGAAGGACAGTGTGTGACCACTTGGGCGAGATGAGGAGTCCTGTGCCTCCCCCTCGACCAGAGGGTCTAGGGGAATGAGAAAAGGAGTAGGCGGCAGAGAGGGCTGCCGGTGTAGCTGTGTTTTCTGGTGTGATCCAGGTTTCAGTGAGAGCAAGGAAATTGAGGGCCATAAGAGATGCATAAGCTGAGATAGCGTCAGCTTTCCGGACCGCCGACTGGCAATTCCAGAGACCGCCTGCAGCGATAAAGTCATGGTCAGTAGAAAGAGGTGGGTAGATGAGATTGGAAGGTTTGCGAGGGGGGATGTAGCATCTAGGTGTCCTCCTGAGTGTGCATGCATAGCTACCGCAGCAAAGTAGTTCATCAACGAATATTATATAACAAACGGATATTTATAATATTGTATATAATATATTTTTTGTATATCACTGTAGACCACGGTGCTAGACCACTGGGCCACCAGTGATAACCATACTTGTGCATTACTATTTACAATTAGTAGTCTCCTAATCTCGCTACAGTTTGAGCGAGACTGTAACTGTCATTGTTTCAGCCCATTCTTGCTTATAGACAACTGTACAATCATTCATATTGAGTTTATTCACCCAATAAAGTAAAGATGAATAATACTGCCCTTCACCTTATTATCAGATGTTCAGTTATGATTAGACCTGTGTCGGCAATGATAATAATACACAACAGGCAGGACGGTTGTAGCCTATATACGCAGATTAATATTTGTAGATTCGTTTTCGAACATTAGATTTGATTTGATTTTGGCAACATTGTAGTAGCCAATTGCAGAGTGTATTAATTATTTTGTTTGTTTGAATCCTCACTGTGTTCATGTTGTGCAGTGAACAAACAATTGTTGGGTGAATAAACTGTCTCTTGCCACAAATCGGAATTCTCTTGCCGTGAAATGTGTACATCAAATAAAATGATGTCGGCGATGATTATGCCTGTAATCATCAACGATATAACGAACGGATATTTCTGAGTGGGGCAGTCCCACTCATAACTTTTATGTTATTGGACAGATAGTGAAGACAGACAGGAAAGTAAGGAGAAGAAGGGAGAGAGTATATTGACAATTGATAATAAGATATTGGTAATGTATTTCGCTGTCGACCAAAAGTTGTTTGAAATGACGTGCTTGTGCATTGAATGACACTATGTACAGCGCTGTCAATTTTCAAATAATGCAATAGGCTATATACTGTATATGAATGTTCAGTTATGATATGAAGTAGGGGTGTAACGGATCACGGATAATCCGTGATCCGTTCGGATCGCCCTCCACGGTTCGGAACGCATGTGTACCGCGGATCAATAGCAAAATCGTCTTTTTTTTCTTTTTTTTTCTTTTCTTTCCTAACACCAGGGGAGCCACCCCTCCTAAATTTCCATTGTATAGTAGCCAATTGCAGAGTGTATAAATGATTTTGTTTGTTTACTGCACATTATAAATGAAATGAAAATAGCTGTTGTGAAAATATAGTGTGTTCATGTTGCAGTGAAATGTCTTTACATAGATATATCAGATGTGATATTTGTACTACAAACGAACACAGAGAGAGAGACAGATAATTCAAGTAACATTTTTATTTACTTGCAATGTTCACGTCAATTCTTCCAAGTAAAAAGTATGGTAATTAATATAAACACCAATATATATATAAAAAGTAGAAAGTGAATAGGAGGTCGCCGGAGCGCTCAGCGTGGGCGCTGTCAGGTAGACAGGGCAGGAGAGGCATCAGGCCTGGCCATGGGACAGTCAGCATCCCCAACACACGGTTGCTGGCTTGGTGCATGTGCCACAGACAAATCGTCCACATGACTGGCAGATGTTAGTTGCTTTGTTCCCTCGACATATGGCGCCTTGACACTTTTTTCTTTTCACATGTGGGGACGGAGGTGGGCGAGGAGTTTCGAGCTGCAGTCGCCTTCTCGCTGCTGGTGTAGAAGGAAGCCTTGTCATTACCAGTGGCTCACACAGCTCCCCTGCCAGCTTATGAAGGAATTTCTTCCTGCTTATCCTGACGCCCATGCACTGGCTGTACAGAATGCGTGCATTAATTGCAGCCATGTCCAAAATGTTGTAAAACACTGCTACAGGCCAACGGCGGGTCCCTCCTTTTACTGTGTATTTCCTCGTCATCTGGTCCAGAACATCAACACCGCACTTAGTGTTGTTGTAGTAGGAAACCGTTTCGGGCAGTTTCTTTGGGCCATCATCAGTAGAAACGGTTTGATGCAGTGTGCTGAGGAGGCATACATTTTTCTTAGGTTTTGCCTGGTAAACCGTGAGTGTGGCTTCTCCAGCACCTTGCTGGAAAATCTTTCAGTCTGTGCCCGTGTACATGGGGGCAACTCCTGTCTGATTTGATTAATTGTGCCAACAATTGTGGTTTGTTGGGCCAAAAGGGTGTTTGCCAGTGGCAAGGAGGTGAAGTAATTGTCTGTCGTGACATTTCTTCCTTTGCCCACGAACGGCTCCATCAGACGCAGCACAACATTGTCTGATAACCGCTGACCGGCCGGCCTGCTCTCATCTTTCCCTAGGTAGGGATGTGCGTTCAACATGTATTTGTCAGGTTTATTGGCCATGTACTGTGTGAAACGGCATCTTGCTTTGGTCGGGAACAACTGTTCATCCACGGTGATGTTGTCACCAGGTGTGTACGATGCAATGCTGTTTTTCACAAATTTGTCAAAAATTTCTGAAATCATGGCAAATTTATCCACCGGAACGCGGGCAGCTCATGTGTTCTTGTCATCAAAGCGTAGATAGTGCCTGATATCTCGGAACTTCTGGCGAGTCATTGTCTCCTTGAAGACAGCGATTCCGAATTGTGATGACCAGAGGTCATCCACCCTCACGGACTTGGAACATAAAACTCCTTTGTAGTAAAGGAGACCCACGAATGCCTTTAGTTCGTCCATTGTCAAATTGGACATCTCATCATTACTCCGGTCAGCTTCTGCCTGAGTGTACTTTAGAATCTGTTGCCACATTTTCGTGTCAATCAGACACAGTAGACTGCTCAACGGACTTGTAATGTTCGATTTGGCATAACGAGTCGGGCCTGGAGCTGTCTTTATGATATTGGCCTGTCGTTCTCTGCCTCTCCGAGCGCCTGGGTTGCGCTGGGTTGCGCCTGGTTGCTCAGTCCACACTGTGCCGTCTCGACCCTGCTCTTTCGTGGCTTCACTTGCGTCCTCAATGTCAGAGTCGCATTCTGAAGCATCTGCGTCGGATTCAATGACATCGCCTGCTGCCTGTGAGACACAATAAACTATTAGTTGTTGTTTTCATGTAATCATGCACAGAAAAACAATAGCCTATATGATACAATTTGATATTAGCACGGGACATGTCCACACACACACACAACTGACAATGTAATCTATATTAGTTTTACATACTATAATTTACAGATTTTATTATTACTCTACTGCTCCTTTCCGTCATTAACTTATTTTTAGTTGACAGTGTTGTAACCAAGTCTTACCATGTCTTTTCTCTCATCATCTCCTGATCCTCCGCCGTCCGACTGGTCCTCTGGTACATGGTGCATGTAGGCTAAAAGCTCTTCAGGGGACCAATGGCGTCTGCTCTCTGGGCGACTCATCACAGCAAAATGACGAGTAGTTCTGGTCTCCAACTGTAATGCAGGCTAATTTATAGGAATAAGTGTGTTCATATGCAAACATATTCAATGGGATGTAATTAGTAGGCCATTGTTTATCACAGATGAAACAATTGAATGCCATTGAGATTGATACTCGGTAGCCTAATAGTGATAATGACTTCTATTTGAATACAGTTATGGCCTCATTATTTTACATTCCTTGTTTTGTGGTAAACGAATCTCTTTCTGATCGTCCCGTTCACAAAAACCGAAGGTGATAAGTCACGTAATATGGCGAAATAAATGTTCGTTCAGACAATACAGCCAAAGGCGGAACAACACTGATGTTCTCATAATGTAATTATAGATATAGCTAAATTAGACTGTAGACTGCTATGGAGGCATGCATACGTTATATATATATATATGCCATCATATATATGCCATCATTTCTTCCATAGTTCCTTTTCAGCTGACTCTCTGCTCTGTCCCCGTTTCTCTGGAACTTTATGCATTTTTAGAGGTAGTGTCTTGTCAAACAATTGTTGGGTGAATAAACTGTCTCTTGCCACAAATCGGAATTCTCTTGCCGTGAAATGTGTACATCAAATAAAATGATGTCCGCGATCTACTAGAACTGGAGCGGGACGGGCGCGTGCGACTGCAATGTACCATATATATCTCATCTCGTTCCAGTTAGTCAACTCGTGTTCCAAATACAGATGACTCAATAAGACATAGCCCGCAGCGCAGAAAGCATATTTGATTATGTAATAATAACGAACGGATATTTATAATATTGTATTATATTTTTTGTATATAATGTTGTTGTATAATATTTTTTCGGAGTGGGGCAGTCCCACTCATATAGTTTTCATTTTATTGAACTGATATAGTGAAGACAGACAGGAAAGTAAGGAGAAGAAGGGTATAAGTGTAGCGCGCCTGTCTCGTTCCAGCGAGGCAACTTTTGACAAATAAACGTGTAGGCTAAGAACTAGTTTCTAAAGTGAGTTACAATCACTTGATGTAATGGTTGATGCATGGGGGAGGGTCATCTTATTCTCAATGATCTCTTTTTGATCGTTTCCGATCACCACACAAATGGCGCTTTTCCACTACAGGGCCGACCCGCTTTTCCACTCCACTGCCAAAAGTACCCGTGCCATTTCTGGTACCCGTGCCGAACAAGAACTAAAATAGGGATGGGTAGCGAAAGGTACCAAATGGTACTTTTTTGCCAGGCTGCGTGTGACGTGTTCGCTAACCGCCATCTTTAAATACCACAACAGATTTCGCTCTCGAAAATGTCACTTACTGTTTCTGTAATAACTTTAATTAATAAAGATTAGAAAAATTATGCTAACCATCGTATTATCTTAGTTTAATGTCATTTCAATGAATCATAGAACTTCTATTTACAACAAGCATAACAAAAAAATCTGTATTATGGCGATGTCCTGTGCCTATGCTGTTCCTCAGTCCAGCGGCAGTCAAATGCCGGTAGATTCGCGTCTTGTTCCCATTATATATCTAACGTTACATGTTTTAAGGCTGATCTGTGCATGATAGTGCTGCATTATGTTGATCTATTTATATCGATCTATTCTTGCCAATTCCTTATTACCAGTGGAAAGGGGGAAGGCTAAAACACTTTGAATGGAATAGATAGGACTTTCCGTTCAATGGAGGAAGCATGATACTCGCGAGTTCATCTCGCTTTTCCCCCCGTTGATGTATTAAACAATCTAAGCAATCTAATCAGAGCAGTTGTTATTATGTGATATTATTGATGGATGTGCCATTTTTGATGGACAGCAGTGAGCGGGTGACTGGATGTGTGCATGTAGTTGACTAATGCCGATAGATTCGCGTCTTGCTCCGAAACCGGAGCTGCCGGCGCAGACAGGATTTTACAGCGTTCCTTCAAACTATCGTAATTCATGAACTATATGCCCAATCTAAAAAATTCAAACAGTTTCTGAAAGCAGAGAAGTTGCACTTTTTGAACAGTTGAACTTTTTTAGGCTTATTACGGTAGTTCACCAACAAAAAAAAGCACAGTGCTCAACGTGTCAGGAGAAATAAAAATAGAATCGGGGCTTTAACACATGTCGGCATTTCCCTGGTTGCGAGATCTAAACTAGTCTACTAGAACTGAAAGCGGCAAGTAACAGGCACTTAACGTTACATGTTGTAAGGCTGATCTGTGCACGATAGTGCTGCATTTTGACATAATTCTTATCGCATTTCCCTCCGCTGATCTGTATAGCGGGGGAATCTTATGACACGTAACTCCTCCTACAGTCCCGGGTCGTTCCTGTATAGTGGAAAACGTCTCGTACCCAGAACTTTTCAAAAGCGTGCCGAGGCGAGCCGTGCCGTGCCGAGCCGGTCAATGGAAAAGCGCCAAAAGGATGCCAATTTATCCAACAAGTCCTTCAAACCATCCCCCCCACCTCCCACCAGAAAGGTTGTACTCAGTTGTACTCAACTCTCTCAACTCTCGCAGCAGTAGTAATGAAAGTCATTGCAGTAGCCTACATTTGATTATGTAATCATCAACAAATATTATATAACGAACAGATATTTATAATAGACCTACAGTATATTATTGTTTTTTCGTTTTATTGGACAGATCTAGTGAAGTCGATCAGTCCTGTGAAATGACGTGCGTTGTGCATTGAATGACACTATTTACAGCGCTGTCAATTTTCAAATAATGCAATAGGATATATATATATATATATGAATTTACAGAAACATATCATCATGAATGGAAACAGGCAAGAGCGTGTATTTGACAAATAAAGTGTGCATGTGTTGTGGTGACCACCTCGTAAATACACACCATCCAGGCAGGAGAGAGAGAGTTGGGGGCAGCCAAGCGGGTTTCAAACACGGCTCTCCCGCTTACTAAGCTTACAGCAGTCGCAGGCTTGTGCATCTCTGTGAAGCTCATAATTATAATAACACAATATTGCAATATTTATTACTATTATTTTTTTTATTATAATAATCAACCATCATTCATTAGTAGCCTAATGAAAACTCCTGCAGTCCCGATCAATCTCCTCTCCACTTTACTGTGCAGGTACGTGCTCCTGTGAGATCATTCAAGTTTCAAGTTTATTTGTCATTATACCAAATACAATTATATCATGTAATCAAAATAAAAAGAATGAACATATTCAGCCATTCCATATAATAACATATAATATAGCAGTTGCAGGGTCTGACAGGCTGACGTTACCGGCGAATTTCACGACAAATAAACAGACTTTATCACTGTGAAGCTCATAATTATGATAACACAATATTGCAATATTTATTACTATTCTTTTTTAATAATGATAATCAACTTTCATTCATTAGTAAAGCTCCCGCAGTCACAATCAATCTCCTCTCCATATAGTATATCATTTAATTTGTAGTTTGTTTTCAGCTGACTCAAGCTTCATATCATATTGTGCTAATAATTTCCCCACTTCTTTGCTTCTCTGCGCATAGGAACTTTATGCATTTTAATAGGTAGCCTAGTGATCTTGTCATTTTCTCTTCTTGTGTGACATCGCCATCCAGCGATGTTTGTGCGTCAGTACACACTCCCCCATTGTGAAGAGTGGTTGTGTGATTCGACACCTCGTCGCGCTAAAAGTAGGTAAAAAAACGTTGAAAAATGTTTGAAAAAGTCTGCAGGTAGTCCATCTATGCCTGGAGAGCGACCAGACGCCAGCTGCCCTACTGCAGCAGTGAGCTCCTCCAGGCTGATGTCCTTGTCCAGGGCAGAGTGCTCCTCCGTCCCCAACTGTGGTAGCCCCTGGAGCAGCTCCTCAGCACACTCTGCATCAGAGACCTCCGCTCCGTAGAGGCAGTATAGAAGGTTACAGCATGTATAGTAGAGGCAGTATAGAAGGTTACAGCATGTATAGTAGAGGCAGTATAGAAGGTTACAGCATGTATAGTAGAGGACAGTATAGAAGGTTACAGCATGTATAGTAGAGGCAGTATAGAAGGTTACAGCCTGTATAGTAGAGGCAGTATAGAAGGTTACAGCATGTATAGTAGAGGACAGTATAGAAGGTTACAGCATGTATAGTAGAGGCAGTATAGAAGGTTACAGCATGTATAGTAGAGGCAGTATAGAAGGTTACAGCATGTATAGTAGAGGCAGTATAGAAGGCTACAGCATGTATAGTAGAGGCAGTATAGAAGGTTACAGCATGTATAGTAGAGGACAGTATAGAAGGTTACAGCATGTATAGTAGAGGCAGTATAGAAGGTTACAGCATGTATAGTAGAGGACAGTATAGAGGTTACAGCATGTATAGTAGAGGCAGTATAGAAGGTTACAGCATGTATAGTAGAGGCAGTATAGAAGGTTACAGCATGTATAGTAGAGACAGTATAGAAGGTACAGCATGTATAGTAGAGGACAGTATAGAAGGTTACAGCATGTATAGTAGAGGCAGTATAGAAGGTTACAGCATGTATAGTAGAGGACAGTATAGAAGGTTACAGCATGTATAGTAGAGGCAGTATAGAAGGTTACAGCATGTATAGTAGAGGCAGTATAGAAGGTTACAGCATGTATAGTAGAGGACAGTATAGAAGGTTACAGCATGTATAGTAGAGGCAGTATAGAAGGTTACAGCATGTATAGTAGAGGCAGTATAGAAGGTTACAGCCTGTATAGTAGAGGCAGTATAGAAGGTTACAGCATGTATAGTAGAGGCAGTATAGAAGGTTACAGCATGTATAGTAGAGGCAGTATAGAAGGTTACAGCATGTATAGTAGAGGCAGTATAGAAGGTTACAACATGTATAGTAGAGGCAGTATAGAAGGTTACAGCATGTATAGTAGAGGACAGTATAGAAGGTTACAGCATGTATAGTAGAGGCAGTATAGAAGGTTACAGCATGTATAGTAGAGGACAGTATAGAAGGTTACAGCATGTATAGTAGAGGCAGTATAGAAGGTTACAGCATGTATAGTAGAGGACAGTATAGAAGGTACAGCATGTATAGTAGAGGACAGTATAGAAGGTACAGCATGTATAGTAGAGGCAGTATAGAAGGTTACAGCATGTATAGTAGAGGACAGTATAGAAGGTACATCATGTATAGTAGAGGACAGTATAGAAGGTTACAGCATGTATAGTAGAGGCAGTATAGAAGGTTACAACATGTATAGTAGAGGCAGTATAGAAGGTTACAGCATGTATAGTAGAGGCAGTATAGAAGGTTACAGCATGTATAGTAGAGGACAGTATAGAAGGCTACAGCATGTATAGTAGAGGACAGTATAGAAGGCTACAGCATGTATAGTAGAGGACAGTATAGAAGGTTACAGCATGTATAGTAGAGGCAGTATAGAAGGTTACAGCATGTATAGTAGAGGCAGTATAGAAGGTTACAGCATGTATAGTAGAGGACAGTATAGAAGGTTACAGCATGTATAGTAGAGGCAGTATAGAAGGCTACAGCATGTATAGTAGAGGCAGTATAGAGGTTACAGCATGTATAGTAGAGGACAGTATAGAAGGTTACAGCATGTATAGTAGAGGCAGTATAGAAGGTTACAGCATGTATAGTAGAGGCAGTATAGAAGGTTACAGCATGTATAGTAGAGGACAGTATAGAAGGTACAGCATGTATAGTAGAGACAGTATAGAAGGTTACAGCATGTATAGTAGAGGACAGTATAGAAGGTACAGCATGTATAGTAGAGGCAGTATAGAAGGTTACAGCATGTATAGTAGAGGACAGTATAGAAGGTTACAGCATGTATAGTAGAGGACAGTATAGAAGGTTACAGCATGTATAGTAGAGGCAGTATAGAAGGTTACAGCATGTATAGTAGAGGACAGTATAGAAGGCTACAGCATGTATAGTAGAGGCAGTATAGAAGGTTACAGCATGTATAGTAGAGGACAGTATAGAAGGCTACAGCATGTATAGTAGAGGACAGTATAGAAGGTTACAGCATGTATAGTAGAGGCAGTATAGAAGGTACAGCATGTATAGTAGAGGCAGTATAGAAGGTTACAGCATGTATAGTAGAGGACAGTATAGAAGGTACAGCATGTATAGTAGAGGACAGTATAGAAGGTTACAGCATGTATAGTAGAGGACAGTATAGAAGGTTACAACATGTATAGTAGAGGCAGTATAGAAGGTTACAGCATGTATAGTAGAGGCAGTATAGAAGGTTACAGCATGTATAGTAGAGGCAGTATAGAAGGTTACAGCATGTATAGTAGAGGCAGTATAGAAGGTTACAGCATGTATAGTAGAGGCAGTATAGAAGGTTACAGCATGTATAGTAGAGGACAGTATAGAAGATTACAGCATGTATAGTAGAGGACAGTATAGAAGGTTACAGCCTGTATAGTAGAGGCAGTATAGAAGGCTACAGCATGTATAGTAGAGGCAGTATAGAAGGCTACAGCATGTATAGTAGAGGACAGTATAGAAGGTTACAGCATGTATAGTAGAGGACAGTATAGAAGGTTACAGCATGTATAGTAGAGGACAGTATAGAAGGTTACAGCATGTATAGTAGAGGACAGTATAGAAGGTACAGCATGTATAGTAGAGGCAGTATAGAAGGTTACAGCATGTATAGTAGAGGACAGTATAGAAGGTTACAGCATGTATAGTAGAGGACAGTATAGAAGGTTACAGCATGTATAGTAGAGGCAGTATAGAAGGTTACAGCATGTATAGTAGAGGCAGTATAGAAGGTTACAGCATGTATAGTAGAGGCAGTATAGAAGGTTACAGCATGTATAGTAGAGGACCGTATAGAAGGTACAGCATGTATAGTAGAGGCAGTATAGAAGGCTACAGCATGTATAGTAGAGGACAGTATAGAAGGTTACAGCATGTATAGTAGAGGCAGTATAGAAGGTACAGCATGTATAGTAGAGGCAGTATAGAAGGTTACAGCATGTATAGTAGAGGACAGTATAGAAGGTTACAGCATGTATAGTAGAGGCAGTATAGAAGGTTACAGCATGTATAGTAGAGGCAGTATAGAAGGTACAGCATGTATAGTAGAGGCAGTGTGGCACTGCCACATGTGCCATAAATATATATAGTGTACTATAATTAATTACCCAGAAAATAACGTATGAAAGGAGTTATTGAAATGCAATGTCCTCAAAGTTATATATGGAATGGGTAAATAAAAAAGAAACATGTCATGTCTGTTGAAATGTCATTTGTTTCTGTCTATGTTCTATACGAATTCCATTGGCAATGTATGAGTTAATCTGGGGAAGACGCACTTTTGGGAGGCACCTGTCCGCTATAAGGGAGGGGTTGAGTAGGAAGCAAAGGAGGTTTTTTTGAGGGAGAATTGAGAGAAATGTTTGGGAGAGAGTCATGTACGAGTCGCGCCAGTTTAAATATTGCAGCGGCTAAGGTTACCACACTGACGGACAAAGGTTTGAGGGATTGATCCGGGGAAATCAAGTTGGTTTATCCACGGAGATCACAGAGACTCTTTTTATCACCGTTGTCTGTGCATGGGTCATCGCAAGGGTTGACCAAGCCAATTCTGCTCGACGCTCATCGCTGTTCCACATCTCTCCAAGGAGCGGGTGAGACCGATCTATTTTGTTTTCTTTTGGATTTGTATGCAATTGCATTTTTGGGGGGGTTTAATTAAGACTGATCAGTCTCCTTGCGCCGTACGTTTTTCCGTCCTGCGTTGGACTAGTAAATGACTTTGATTCAGCATGGAACCAAGTGGAACCACCTAATAGGCTAGGGTTGTTGGGACTCATTCTCTCTGATTAAGCTATAGTTTGCATGGCGGACAAACGGGATTGGTTAGGGATTGTTATTTGTGTTGTATATATTTTGTTGTGAACCTTCATTTGATTTCGGAATACAGTTTATTGATGATTCAAGCCATTTTTCTCATGTCGTGTATCATTTCATTACTTTAGCAGAGGGAAGTTGACATTATCCATAAAAGAATCCGATTTTGCTATAGCACAGATTTGCTCATTACAGGTCTGATTGTTATAGCAGTATAGAAGGTTACAGCATGTATAGTAGAGGCAGTATAGAAGGTTACAGCATGTATAGTAGAGACAGTATAGAAGGTTACAGCATGTATAGTAGAGGACAGTATAGAAGGTTACAGCATGTATAGTAGAGGACAGTATAGAAGGTTACAGCATGTATAGTAGAGGACAGTATAGAAGGTACAGCATGTATAGTAGAGGACAGTATAGAAGGTTACAGCATGTATAGTAGAGGCAGTATAGAAGGTTACAGCCTGTATAGTAGAGGCAGTATAGAAGGCTACAGCATGTATAGTAGAGACAGTATAGAAGGTTACAGCATGTATAGTAGAGGACAGTATAGAAGGTTACAGCATGTATAGTAGAGGACAGTATAGAAGGTTACAGCATGTATAGTAGAGGACAGTATAGAAGGCTACAGCCTGTATAGTAGAGGACAGTATAGAAGGTTACAGCATGTATAGTAGAGGACAGTATAGAAGGTACAGCATGTATAGTAGAGGCAGTATAGAAGGTTACAGCCTGTATAGTAGAGGACAGTATAGAAGGTACAGCATGTATAGTAGAGGCAGTATAGAAGGTTACAGCATGTATAGTAGAGGACAGTATAGAAGGTTACAGCATGTATAGTAGAGGACAGTATAGAAGGTTACAGCATGTATAGTAGAGGCAGTATAGAAGGTTACAGCATGTATAGTAGAGGACAGTATAGAAGGTTACAGCATGTATAGTAGAGGACAGTATAGAAGGTTACAGCATGTATAGTAGAGGCAGTATAGAAGGTACAGCATGTATAGTAGAGGCAGTATAGAAGGCTACAGCATGTATAGTAGAGGCAGTATAGAAGGCTACAGCCTGTATAGTAGAGGACAGTATAGAAGGTTACAGCATGTATAGTAGAGGACAGTATAGAAGGTACAGCATGTATAGTAGAGGACAGTATAGAAGGCTACAGCCTGTATAGTAGAGGACAGTATAGAAGGTTACAGCATGTATAGTAGAGGCAGTATAGAAGGTACAGCATGTATAGTAGAGGACAGTATAGAAGGTTACAGCATGTATAGTAGAGGACAGTATAGAAGGCTACAGCATGTATAGTAGAGACAGTATAGAAGGTTACAGCATGTATAGTAGAGGCAGTATAGAAGGTTACAGCATGTATAGTAGAGGCAGTATAGAAGGTACAGCATGTATAGTAGAGGACAGTATAGAAGGTTACAGCATGTATAGTAGAGGCAGTATAGAAGGTTACAGCATGTATAGTAGAGGCAGTATAGAAGGCTACAGCATGTATAGTAGAGGACAGTATAGAAGGTTAGGGTAAGGCTACAGCCTGCCCCCTCATCTCTGTTTGGTCGGTGGTCACCCTTCCATCTGGGAGCTGGAGACACGCCATCTGTTTTGTTTGGGACGCTGACTTCTCTAAATTAAAGATTAAGTAGCTAGGTGCATCCATATCATCCATGTCTTTAATACTAATAAAACGTGCCCTAACCATAGTCCCCTTCACCCTCTCATATAAAAAACCACTAAGCTCCTGTCTTTTCCTGTTTAAAATGGAAAATCAACTAAATCTAATTCAGTGATGAGCCGAGATAAAACAGTGGATGATTGTAGATGAGGCTCCTCACCTATCCTGTCTATTGTAAAATGTACTGTGCAGTTCCAGTCCCCACCCATAAAAACACATTCCCCTTGGCCACACTGCTGGATATACATGAATGAAACAAAAAATAACATCTCCAATTTCAGCCCTAACCATCTGCGCCCTGCCCTTCACTATCTCCGTGGTCGATATGACTTTTGCAGCCACACCAAAAGAAAAAAGAATTGCTGTCCCTGTGCTGTTGTTGGTCCCATGACTAAGAAAAACCTGCCCCTTCCACCATAAACCTCAGTCTACTTCATTACCTACATCACTATGTGTTTCTTGCAAGAAAATGACATCTAAACTCTTCTGTGTGCGTAGTTCAGAAACTAAAGCCCTCTTGTGTCTATCCCTCCCTCTGTTAATATTTAAAGACCCAACCCTCAAACGCTGCATATGGCTTTTTTTTACAATTTTTCCTTTCCCTGATTCACCACCTTTCCTCATGGCAGTGACATGTTTTCTTAATCTGTAGCGCTTCTTCTCATCTAGGATATCCAACCCATTTTTTTGCACATTTAATACAGTCCTAATACATTTATTTGTATCTGGAAAATAATCATTGACCTTAACCGATTTCTTTCCAAACGTCTCATCGAGGAAACTATCGATTTCCTCTAATGAGTACATGTCGCCACTTAACTGTGACTCTGTTACGGACGCATCATCGGATTCAGAATCAGAAACCATGTGGTCCTGATCCTGACTCTCAGCCACCTCCCCGTCACCCAAGTCTGCAACCATAGCCTCGCTTTGCACACCACTCTGCCTGGGCTGTCTACAACAACTTCACTCTCATCTGCACCAGCCTGATCATTCTTTGACTGAGGCGCTGATGCCTCGGAAACACCTCCTCTAGATGTTGATGCCTCAGTTGATGCCTCCTTCCCTCCCTGCCCTACACCTTCACCCACACCTACACCTCCCTGCCCTACACCTTCACCCACACCTACACCTCCCTGCCCGCTCACTCCTACACCTTCACCCACACCTACACCTCCCTGCAAACGAGAATGTCGTAAAGCAGAGCGCAGATGGAGAAAAACAAACCTTCAAGTCCACTATGATATCTATAAAGAGAATCTTCAAAACTATAACTTAGAAATAAGAAGCGCCAGGCAATCATTTTTCTCTAAGATCATAAACAATAACATCAATAATGTCCTTTTCAGAACTGTTGACAGACTAACAAATCCCCCAACACCCATTGCTCAAGAATTTCACTCAACTAGTAAATGCAATGAGCTTGCATCCTTTTTTAACAATAAAATAGAAACCATTAGACAAGTCATTAGGTCTTCTGTGTCAGGCATGAAAAACATGTCCCCATTAACAACTCCAAATAGGGCGGACATAACAACCATGTCACAATTTAACACCATTGATTACAAGACCCTAGATAAAATCATGTCACGTCTTAAACCATCCACCTGTCCCCTTGATGTCCTGCCAACAAGCTTTTTAAAAAACATATTTAGCTGCATGGCAGGCGAACTAATACAAATAATTAACACCTCCCTTTCATCAGGAATCTTCCCTGAAGCCCTGAAAACTGCAGTTATTAAGCCTCTACTAAAAAAGAACGGCCTAGACCAGGGGTCGGCAACCCGCGGCTCCGGAGCCGCATGCGGCTCTTTTGCCCATCTTCAGTGGCTCCCTGTGGCTTTTGACCACAAATGGAAATTAACAACGATTATTTATTTTTTACGTTGCCGCGGGTAGAGTAGACCTATATCCACAGGGATTGACGAAGTACTGCGGCAGGCAAAGCAAGAAACTATCCACATTGTCTACAACTTTGTGGCTAGATTTATATACAGACATCGATGAACGGGAGCTTCCCGGTGAGCGCTATTTGCCTACTTTTAAATGCAAAAAGCGGCTTGTCTTTAGCTCAAACCATTTCCGAATTATGAACTTCTAAAGAAAGTATGATATTTGGGAGCGCCGGCGTTCCTGTGGGTCTGCGAGGGTTTAACTTAAAATAGTGAAAAGAGGACGAGGGAGGCTAGTTTTCATTTGGTACTGTAGTCTACAGTCTGTAGATTTGTCTATTTTTTGGCTGACGATCTCTTGGTTTGCTCACTTCCTCCGGATGAAATTACAAACTTATCCATATTTTTTCTCAGGCTAGTATAGCCAGATAAAAGTATCAACCCACCTGTTAAAAGGCACCAGAATACACAAAATTGCATCTACTCTGTTAAAGTAAATTTGGGGGGGGAACCCCCCAGACACCCTTTACGCTATCCTAGTGTTTCACTTTTGTAAAGCACAATACGTTTGCATTCGGTTGTATGCATATGTGCTAAGGCTTATGTATTTGTAGCCTACTTAGTAATTTTGATAGTAGGCTAATATAGCTTATATAGACACTAAGTGTTTGTCAGCCAATCACCCAACCCGTTAGTTTGAAACATTACATAAAGGCCAATGATTGGTGTTTACGTCACTGTCACTACTGTAAATACATTTGATTTGATTTGATTTGATTTGACTTGACTTGTCACTCATTTGATCTTGATTTCTGGCGCTCAAATTATTTTCAACTAGCTCAACTAGCTTCCTAATTAGCTGTCTAGTGTCTGTGATTTTGAAAATGTATTAAAGACAGTTGAGCCTTCTTCAGGCATTTGGGAGAGGGAAGAAAATATGCGAAGAGAGCAACACCAGCGAAGGCGCCAGCAGCAGTCAGCTACACGGTGACGAGCCCCCTACGGTAGCTAGCTGTGTAGCTAGGCCTGCTACCTCGTCCTCCGTCGTAAGTGCAAAACTCTCATTTCGGTGCTAGCCTATGTACTGGTGCGCTCACCAAATAGGCCCTTTGTTTTCCCCATGTGTTAGGTGCGCTGTCACCTGGGCTGTTTTCATCTGTGTTTCGAGGTGCGCTGTCACCATATTGTTTGCACGTGCCGTCACGGCATAAGGGGAACGCCCACCTGGCGGGCAAAACAAATCTTTCTTCCGCTGCCTGCCAGCTATTTTATCAGGTTTTTACCAAGTAATTAGTTGTTTGACAAAATGCTGGATAGTTGCTGTGCAATCGGGTGCACTAA
>NC_137677.1:29551111-29593611 GCF_963989245.1 Nansenia antarctica | reverse complement strand
GATTGAAATTGAGATTGAGATAACGTTTATTGCCATTAAGCATACACATATAGGAATTTGATTCGGTGTTACAGTAAGTTGTACTGTACTGGCACAAAGGTCTGCTATTCACACTGTTGGAAAATGGTGTTGGAGGAAAAACCTACGACATCATAAAGTCAATGTACACTAACAACAAGTGTGCTGTTAAGATTGGCAAAACCCACACAGACTTCTTTTCCCAAAGCCGGGGGGTTAGACAGGGATGCAGCTTGAGTCCAAGCTGCATCCCTGTACATGGTCTGTACATGGTCTGTCAGCCGTTTGTCCTGTTGCGATTGCCGTAGCTGCTTTTCCGGGTTCAGACCATCGCTGGCGTCCGCGCTGTGACTGCCGCGCTGTGACTGTTTCCCTGTCCTGTCTTTTTGTGTCCTGTCCTAAAGTGTCTATAGTTTCTTGTTTTCAACGTCTACCTTGTTTTGTGTGCCCGTCTTCCCCCGGAGGTCTCTGCTTTTTATTTTCCTTATTTTCTTTTCCAAGTATTTTTTCACTTTATTTTATTTATTTATTTTTCACCGACCTCCGCTGCTTTCCCCCCCGCCATCTCCCGCCTCTCACTTCCTCCACTACCGGACTACAGTATTCACCGCCACCACTAACCCCATCACTGGACCCCTAACTCCCACTGGATTCACACTTCTTGACACCATCGTTCCTGTCCCCCGGCTCTGTGTTGCCGACCGACCCGCTGCGCGCCGCTCTCAGACATCGCTAGCCTGGCCGTGCTGTGCTACTACCCTCGTCCCGGGAGGTAGCCACCACTCCCTCCCCGGCATGGGGGTTGCCATCTCCGCTGGTGAGTGTCAGTCCTTCCCAACCTTCACTCACTACTGCGGGATTTGGTCGCTGGCATGGCACGGCTAGGCTGGCCGGCCGCGCGGGTTCAGTCCCAAGCTAGCAATACAAATGACAACAACAACAACAACACCACGCTGTCACTCTGGTTCACTGCCATGTTTACACAACTCACTGCCCACCAACTACTAGTCACTCCCAACCTATCCACTGACCTACTCCCACCTGTACTCTGGTTTCATCTTCAACTTGGTTTCACCCTCCTGCTGCTCCTATCGTTTTGCCCTAGACTCCCGGCCATCTCACCTACCCCCCACCTCCCCCTGCCCTTCTCTCGTCTCACCTATACTGCCACTGACCTCCACTCACTGAACCACAACCATCGCCTCACTGCTGCTGCTGCCACCGCCGCCACCAAGGCAGGCATTCTCCGCCGCCGCCGCTACATCCATCGAGGCTCCCAGCAACATCGACACCGGACTCTACACCACCCTGAAGGCACAAACATCCCCTCATTCTGGACTAACTCTCGCTCACCTGTCATCACCACACACCGCACCGCTGACCCCTCAAACCTCCGCTCTCTCCCCCCTGCTCCCCCATCCATCTCCCTTGCACTGTTGAACACTCGCTCTCTCTCCAACAAATCCCCTGTCATATCTGAACTGATACTGGACAACAACCTGGACATACTTCTCCTCACTGAAACCTGGCAACAACCCTCGGACTACTACTCACTCAACCAGGCCACCCCCCCTAATTACACCTACATCGCTAAACCCCGCCTCTCTAAGCGAGGGGGTGGTCTCGCTGCTCTCCACAAACACTCCCTAACTGTCACTATACTGGACCTCAACCTCCCACCCATGTCATCCTTTGAATACCTTGCCTTTTCACTCCCCAACTCCATAACTGCACTCCTACTCTACCGCCCACCGAAGCCACACCCCTCTTTTCTTTCTGATCTCTCTGAACTCCTCACCATCGCCTCTTCCCTTTCTACCCGTCTCTTACTCACCGGTGACTTTAATATCCATGTTGACAAACCCAACTCCAACCTCACCTCTGACTTCCTCTCTCTCCTTGATTGTTTCCACCTCACCCAGCACATCAACTTCCCCACCCATGTAAAAGGCCACACACTCGACCTTGTCTGCCTACCCATATCCAACCCCCCACCCTCTTCCAACCCCCACCCTCTTCCATTTCCACTCTCTGACCACCACTGCATCCTCTTCTCTGCCCCCCTGCCCCTACCGCGCCACCCCATCAAACGCACCATCTCTTTCCGTAACATCTCAGCAGCCTCACTGCTCTCCTGAAGGCACACAGCAGCCTCACCCTCACAGAGCATAACATAACATCTCAGCAGCCTCACCCTCACAGAGCATGAAGTGAGACGCGTACTGAAGGCGGTGGACCCCAGGAAAGCCTCGGGCCGGATGGCGTCCTGGGACGGGTGCTGCGAGACTGCGCCGACCAGCTGGCCGGGGTTTTCACCAACATCTTTAACCAGTCCCTGTCCCAGGCCACCGTATGAACATGAAGTGCTTCGAGAAACTAGTCCGGGCCCACATACTCACACGCCTCCCGCCCAACCTGGATCCATACCAGTTCGCCTACAGAGCCCACAGGTCCACAGAGGACGCCATAGCGACGACTCTCCACGCCACTCTATCCCACCTGGAGAGGGGAAACAGCTACGCGAGACTGCTCTTCGTGGACTTCAGCTCCGCCTTCAACACCATCCTTCTAGACAGGCTAGTGACCAAACTACTAGACCTGGGTCTATCACACTCTATATGTGCGTGGATCAAGGACTTCCTGACCGACCGCCCCCAGAGGGTGCGGGTGGGCCCCCACACCTCCACAGCCCTCAGCCTCAGCACTGGGTCCCCCCAGAGCTGCGTGCTAAGCCCCATCCTCTACAACCTCTACACCCACGACTTCACCCCCGTCCACCCCAGCAACTACATCGTAAAGTTTGCAGACGACACCACCGTGGTGGGATGTATCTCGGGGGGGGACGAGGCGGCGTACAGGGATGAGGTAGAGCAACTGAGCAAGCTGTGCAAGGTTAACAACCTGCTGCTAAACAAGTCAAAGACCCAGGAATTCATCGTAGACTTCAGGAGGAAAAAGTCCGAGATCCAGCCCCTGCTCATCGACGGAGAGAGCGTGGAGAGAGTCTCAACCCTCCGATTCCTGGGACATCACATGCGGGATGACCTGGCCTGGAAGGACAACACAAAAGGCACCATCAAGAGGGCACAACAGCGGCTATACACCCTGAGATGCCTCAGGAAAGAACACAACAAGCAGGAGATACTGGTGGCCTTCTACCACGGCGCAGTGGAGAGCATCCTCACCTACGGCATCTGCAACTGGTTCCACAGCTGCACAACAGCGGAAAGAAACGCGCTACAGAGAGTCGTGAGAACAGCACAGAAGATCACCGGCGCCCCCCTCCCCTCTCTGGAGGAGCTGTACAACACACGCTGTCTCAGGAGGGCCTCCAAGATCTCCAGGGACCCGACCCACCCTGGGCACGTACACTTTGTCAGGCTGCCCTCGAACAGGAGGTACAGGACCCCGGCCGCTAAGACAACCAGACTGAAGAACTGCTTCTACCACAGGGCCGTCAAGGCCCTGAACACAGAAAAGGCCTAAGTTCTGGGCCCAGGACAGTCCGGACGGATTGTATGGCAGCTAGTGCTGAGGCACAAACATGTACATTTTCAAGCCTGCAAACTGTGACACTTTAAAATAACGTGAAAAAATACTTTTGTGCAATATGACAACCCTAGTTGACTATCTGTGCAGTATAGTACAGTGGATTGTGTACATAGCCTTTATTGATGTAAACCAGCTCCTTACCTTCTTGTGATTTTATGCTTTTATGCTTTTTCAAAAAAAAAAATCTTTTTTTTTTCCCTTTCCTAACACCAGGGGAGCCACCCCTCCTAAATTTCGTTGTTTGGTACCTGTACTGTAGCAATGACAAATAAAGTCCATTCATTCATTCATTCATTCATTCATTCATTCATTCATTCATTCATTCATTCATTCATAAAATCTGTCAACCCACTCACTCTATCTCAGTCCATATCTTCTGCCCTCCCCACTGACTCCACTCCCACCAACCCGGAAGACTATGCCACCATGCTCAACTCCATTCTCTCTGACTCCCTTGACTCACTGGCCCCCTTGAAAACCATCACTGTCTCCTTCACCACCTCCTCCCCCTGGTACACCCCTGAACTACGCACCATGAAACAGACCGGCCGCCAACTAGAAAGACTCCACAACAAAACCCACCTCACTGTCCATGCCGAAGCCTACAAGCACCATATCTCCTCCTACCGTGACACACTCCAAGCTGCCAAATCTGCCTACTACTCCAACCTCATCAACACCACCAATCGAAACCCCCGCACCCTCTTCTCCACTGTCAAGACACTACTCCAGCCCCCGGACAACAACACAACTTCCTCCCCTGATCTCTGCAACTCCTTTCTCCACGCCTTCAACAGCAAGATCTCCCACATCAACAGCTCACTGACTGCCTCCATCTCCAACTCCACCACCCCCGCCCCCCCTGCTGTCATCTTCCCCCCTCCTGATTACCCTCCCCCTACTCCTCTCACTACTTTCTCCCCTGTTGACTCCTCCCTCATCACTACTATCATCACCGCCTCCAAAACAACCACCTGCTCCCTCGACCCCCTCCCTACCACCCTGACCAAGGCCTGCCTCCCTGCCCTCATCCCCCACCTCACTGCCCTCTTCAATCAGTCCCTATCCCAAGGCCACGTTCCCTCAAGCTACAAACTTGCCGCTGTAACCCCCATTCTCAAAAAGCCCACTCTTGACCCAGCTAACCTCTCCAACTACCGCCCCATCTTCAACCTACCATTCTTCTCCAAAACCCTAGAGCGCGCTGTCGCTGCCCAACTTCACTCCCACCTCCAATCCAACAAACTATACGAACCCCTTCAATCTGGCTTCCGCCCACATCACAGCACTGAAACAGCCCTGGTCAAAGTCATCAACGATCTCCTCACCTCCGCTGACTCAGGTGCCCTCAACATCCTAGTTCTACTAGACCTGAGCGCAGCCTTCGACACAGTGTCCCACTCCATCCTCCTTCAAAGGCTGCGCCAACTGGGTGTTGAGGGCACCGCCCTGGACTGGCTCACCTCCTACCTCACCAACAGACATCAGTTCATCTCCCTCTCCGGTCACACCTTCTCCTCCTCCTCTGTCACACAGGGGGTCCCACAAGGCTCAGTCCTCGGCCCCCTGCTCTTCCTCTGCTACACACTCCCCCTCGGTCACATCATCCGCCAATTCAACCTGGACTTCCACTGCTACGCCGATGACACCCAGATCTACATCACCACAAACTCCACCCAGAACCCACCCCT
Source organism: Nansenia antarctica (assembly GCF_963989245.1). Taxonomy (NCBI): domain Eukaryota; kingdom Metazoa; phylum Chordata; class Actinopteri; order Argentiniformes; family Microstomatidae; genus Nansenia; species Nansenia antarctica. Next base: position 29,588,350 of record NC_137677.1, on the reverse strand, counting down.
CACTCACATCGAAAAAACTGCATTTCAGCAATAAAAACCTGGCTCACACACAACTTCCTCAAACTCAACAGTGAAAAGACCGAAGTCATCCTCATCGGCACCAAATCCACCCTCAATAAAACCGGACCCATCACACTCACCATCGATGACACCACCATCACCCCCTCCCCCCTGGCTCGCAACCTCGGCTTCATCCTGGACCCCACCCTCTCATTTGATCCCCACGTCATCTCCATCGTCAAGACCTCCTACTTCCACCTCCGCAACATAGCAAAAATCAGACACTGCCCCTCCCCGTCCGCTGCTGAATCCCTCATCCACGCCTTCATCTCCTCCCACCTTGACTACTGCAACTCCCTACTCACCGGCATCACCTCCCGCTCCCTCCATAGACTCCAGATGGTCCAAAACTCTGCTGCACGCCTCCTTTCAAACACCCGCTCCCGTGACCACATCACTCCTGTCCTCCACTCTCTCCACTGGCTCCCCATCAAAGAACGCATCCAATTCAAAATCCTCATCCTCACATACAAAGCCCTCCATAGCCTGGCCCCCACTTACCTGACTGACCTCCTTCTCCCCCACCGCCCTACCCGTACCCTCCGATCCTCATCCATTGTTCCCCTCACTGTCCCACCCTCAAAACTCAAAGGCTTCGGTCACCGTGCCTTTTCACGAGCTGCACCCCGCCTCTGGAACTCTCTCCCCCAACCACTCAGAGACTCACCCTCACTTCTCACTTTTAAATCCCACCTCAAAACCTACCTGTTCTCCCATGCCTACAGCCTCCCCTACCCCTAGCCATCTCCCCCATCCCGGCGCCCCCGCCCCCCCCCCCCACCCCTAGACACGCATACAACCTCCCCTACCCCTACCCATCTCCCCTAACCCTGCCACCCCCCTGATATGCATACAGCCTCCCCTACCCCTAACCACCTCCCCTGTCCCCGTTCGCTGACTCTGTGTTCCATGTTACTTGTTGTTTTTGTGTTTTCCGTATCCCCTATATTGTCAGCGTCTTTGAGCCTCGGAAAAGCGCTATATAAATTCAATGAATTATTATTATTATTATTAACCCTCTTCAACATCTATATCAACAGTTTGGCAAAAACATTAGAGCCGTCTGCAGCACCTGGCATCCCCCTAGTAGACACAGAAGTCAAATGTCTACTGTTTGCTGATGACCTGGTGCTGCTGTCCCCAACCAAAGAAGGGCTACAACAGCACCTCGACCTTCTATACCAATTCTCCCAGACCTGGGCCTTGACAGTGAATCTCACTAAGACGAAAATTATGATTTTCCAAAAAAGATCCAGCCTCCAGCACCACAAATTCAAATTCTTCCTAGATACAATTGCCCTAGAACATACAAAGAATTATACCTACCTCGGCCTAAACATCAGCACCACAGGTAGCTTCAACAAAGCTGTGAACGACCTGAGAGATAAGGCAAGGAGGGCTTTTTACGCCATCAAAAGGAACATCAAGTTAGACATAACTGGCTCAAATTATTGGACTCCGTTATAGAACCCATTTCCCTCTATGGTTGCAAGGTCTGGGGTCCACCTGCCAACCAAGATTGTGCAAAATGGGACAAACACCAAATTGAGACTCTGCATGCAGAGTTCTGCAAATCCATTCTTCGTATCCAACGCAAAACACAAAATAACGCATGCAGAGCAGAATTAGGACGATACCCACTAATTATAAAAATTCAAAAGAGAGCGTTTAAATTTTACAACCACCTAAAAGAAAGTCACCCTGACACGCTCCACAACAAAGCCCTTACCCACAGAGAGACTCCAGGGAGATGCCCCCTCAGCCAGCTAGTTCTGGGACTCTCACAGTCACAAGCAGAGCCACCTATTAGACTAAACCAAATTATAAGAAAACAAAAAGAAAACTACCTGACACATTGGCAAGAATCAACCAAAAACCAGAGCAAATTGGAATGCTATTTGGCCCTAAACAGAAAATACACAGTGGCAGAATACCTGAGTACTGTGACAGACCCAAAGCTAAGGAAATCTTTGACTATGTACAGACTCAGTGAACACAACCTGGCCATCGAGAAAGGCCGCCACAGGCAGACCTGGCTCCCCAGACCAGACAGACTGTGCACCCACTGCACACAAAACCAGGTGGAAACAGAGCTGCACTTCTTAACTACCTGCCAGCTGTACAAGGACATCAGGGACACATACTTCCCACTGATCACCAACATCCAGGGAGACTTTGAGGACTTGACCAATGTCGAAAGGCTACCATATCTGCTGGGTGAGGTACAGCAATGTGCAAACACAGCAGCAAGATTTGTTAGCTGCTGTGATAGAAAAAGGCAATCAAATGGGCTAAAACCACCATAAGAATTTAAATAAGTTTTATTTCATTTATTTATTCTAGTATGTAATCTATTTGTAATCTATTTATTTGTAATCTAGTATGTAATCTATTTATTTATTCTAGTATGTACATTACATTCTTTTTGTTTTTGTTTTTTATCTTCACATGCCCCTTCACATTCCCATGCCAATAAAGCCCTTTGAAATTGAATTGAAATTGAGAGAGAGGGAGAGACAAAGAGAGGGAGAGAGAGACAGAGAGACAGAGAGAGAGAGAGAGACAGAGAGAGAGACGGAGAGACAGAGAGAGAGAGAGAGAGAGAGAGAGAGAGAGAGAGAGAGAGAGAGACAGAGAGAGAGACGTTTTAGAGCCACACTTGTTTATTTTCTTGAAGTAAAAACAAGTGAAACATGACAGTAACACCACAGTAACCCTTCCTGCCCCTCCCTCCAGGTGTGTGTGGCCTGGCCCCTCCCCTCCTTCCCCGGGGGCCGGCTGGGCCTCCCCCCCCCCCTCCAGACCAGCCTGAGGGTGAGGCCCGGGGACCCCGTCAGCTTGATGCCCCTGAGGGGAGCCCTGCTACAAGCACACACCCTGCACCTGTCTACCAGGTAGGGGGGGGGGGGGGGGGAGGCTGCTACAAGCACACACCCTGCACCTGTCCTCCAGGTAGGGGGGGGGGGGAGGAGGGGAGGGAGGGGAGCCCTGCTGCAAGCACACACCCTGCACCTGTCCTCCAGGTAGGGGGGGGGAGGGGGGGTTAGGGTTAACATGTCTGGTAAGGACCTCCTAACATGTCTGGTAAGGACCTGGGGCCTCATTTATGAAGCTTGTGTTCGCCCCAAAAGGTGCGTAAGCTAATTTTCTTGCAATTTTGGGATTTATAAAAACTGTGCGCACCTCTAGGCTACACACACTGTGATCCATGATCCTCTACACCAGCGGTTCCCAACCTTTTAGGACTCACGCCCCCCTTTACAGATATTATGTCCAGTATTCGCGGCCCACTCAGCAGCGCGCTGAGTGGCCCACTCAGCAGGCGCGCGCGATTCTTTTTTCGCGTGCACGCGCATGAAACGCGCACGAGCGCTCAAAACAACGACGTAATTTGACCAAAAACTAGAGGGAGCGTGGCAAAAAAATAAAAAATAAATAGCGCTTAAACCATTAAAGCTGAGCGGCGATGTTTTATATAGCAGGTGATCAAATACCAAGATCGTAAATGTTGTATGTGTTCAATATTTACGACCAAACATCCTTATGTGTGTGGGCAACTCCCGACTCCTGACTAGGGTTGCCAGATGGGCTCTGGTTTTTTTGGTGGAATTAGCGGTTTTAGACTGTGGTTAGGGTGGAAAATGTTGATCCCATCTGGCAACCCTGTTCGCGAGTCCGGGATGGAATGTAGCCAATCAAGAAGCGAGCTGACTTCTTCTTTTCGGATGGAAATATCGGCGCACACCACACACAATACGATCAAGGCTGTTCAAGGCTGTTCAATCCACGTATTTTTTGTAACAAAAAAACGTCAATAAAACCATTTTTTGCCCATGATTTGGCGGCCCACTTGCAGTACTCTCCGGCCCATAGGTTGGGAACCGCTGCTCTACACACTGTGATCCATGATCCTCTACACCAGGGGTCGGCAATTAGGTTTGGCCTCGGGCCCAAAAAAATTTAGCCACTAGATAGCGGGCCCGAACATAATCAAAGGATAATTTAAGTAATTGATTGTTAAAAAATGTGACACGTTCTAATGCTTTGACTTTTCTTTCGAGAAATGTACACATCGCTAGTCAACTAACACAGCTTGTTTTGTGAGCCTGCTAACAATGTAAAGTAGTCTTATAGTTAACTAGGTAGCAGTCCAATCCATTTCGTTGCAGTATTAGGCTTGACTAGTGAGTTTGTGTTGTGATTCTCAACAACGTTGAAACGTAGTTTCACCCTTTTCCATAGTTTTGAATAATAAATGTGTGGACTGACGATGTATCGCAGCCTAACTTATTCTAATAATTATTTAACATACTTTTATTCTGAATGATTCCCCCCTCCTCCAGACAAGGTCACATTATTTATTATTGGATTGGTTGTTTGCGTGTCGGGTGAAGTTAAACTAAACATTTAACCTGCTAACTAGCAAGATATACATAATGTCACTCTCCAAAGGTCTAAAGAGGAAAGTTGACGGTGAAAACAGGGCATTTAAAGAGGAATGGACAGCGAACTATACGTTCATCCTACCTGGTTTCATCAATGCAAAGCCGTTGTGTGAGACTCACATCTTCCCTGCTCACAATGTTCCCTTTCTATACATGCGAGTCGTCCTTTTCCTCAATGAATGTGATATTTACAGTGGTGCAAACTTGTCACCTTTCGGCGAAATTCGCCGTTTTTACCTCAAAATAGGTGACCTACATGAATCATGTAGATCTGCAAAAAAAATATATTTTTTGTGGGGGGGGGGGTCTACATCTCATCCAAGTCACATGATGCCCAAGCTAACATCTTCCTGTCTGCTAAACTCTGCTGCAGTTGAAGTAAAAAGGTCTTAAGATAGAAGTAGAAACATAAGAAGTAATAAAATAAAATAACATAGAATGGTGTGATAACTTCTCAACAGGATTTTACAGGGTTCGTTCAAACTATTGTAATTCTTGAACTATATGTGCAATCGAAAAAAATCCAACAGTTTCTGAAAGCAGAGAAGTTGCACTCTCTAGCCATTTATGGTTATTACGGTAGTTCACCAAAAAAACAAATGCATTGACCTCAAAGTGTCATGGAGTGATTTCAAGAGAAGCAGTAATTTAGCTGTGTTTTATACTTTAGTGAGTTTCTGTACATATATGTTTGTGATTGTGAAATGTCACGAAGACCATCTAGGGTAACCAATCCACCTAAAAGTTTAATCGAGGACGATGATGTAAGTGACGAAGGACTGATTTCTTCTTCTGAACCAGGGTATGGAGGTTAGTTCTAGCGAATTTACCTGATAGAACATCGACATGCAAGAAACACATAACTACACATAATTAGATGATCATTATAAGTATTTAGAGATCGTTAAACTGTTGTTTATTATATCGAGAGGGTACTTTACAACTTCAAGTTTCGTGTTATGAAAAAAACGAGTCGGCGAGTGGTTTGCCCTAGGCTGCGTTCGTAAATTTGCTCTGGAAATCTGATCAGCAGTCATGGAATGCCTCTTGTCCAATCAAATTACTTGGTCCCTTTATGACGTTGAGCCCAGTGTGCCCTCCGGCGCTCTCAGAGCGAATTTACGAACGCTGCCAGAGACTGTTTCGCGTCCCCCTTTACCTCGCTTCTCTACCCTGCTGCTACGGTGCTTCTATAACATCAGGATCAGACACAGGGCGAGACTTCCAAAATAAACCTTTTTAATGGCTTCTGTGTGCTTTAGACTTGCGTAGAATCGATTTTTATTTTATTTTTAAAAGTGTGTGCCATATCTCAGTATGTAGGCTATGCAGTGTAAGTGAGTGTAAGTAAGTGTGTGAGTTTATTCTGTTATTTATGCTATTATATCTAGTAATGTGTTGAGAAGCAATGGAAATGAATCAAGAAATTGATAGAGTAGGCTATTGTTCTGTATGCAACAGAACAGATCACCCAGCATTGCTAATGAAAAGAATCAACGAATGTGAGTCTAATACCAATAATTGCTCAATAGGTCTTAAAATCTATTAAAAGTGGTCTTATAAAGGTCTTAAATGTAACTTGTTGAAACCTGCAGGAACCAGCATAACTATTTTGAGAACAGGTTGCTTACATTAATTATGAGGGTGTTAAGGTCAGGGCCATCGCTACTTACACACGCATCATTGTTAGACCACTGTTAATGCTAGAGCTAACCATCTACGGGCCCAAAAAAAAGTGTCACCTTTTTGGACCATCGCCAGTTTGCACCCCTGGATAAAGATGCACGAGAGGAATCGATAGATGCATAAAAAATAAAAAAAACTGCCTGCGGATTAAAGTGACGTCAATATCACCAGATATCAAGCAAATAGTGACCGATGGGAGATGCCACTTTTCACATTAAGTGAGTACCAAGCCTGTCGTTATTGTATTTAATAACCTAATTGTATTTTGTATATTTTGAATGAATGGCTTATGGCTCATTGTACTTATTATCCCTAATAGCGCGTTTGCTCTGTCGTTTCAGGAGCATAGGCCTACCACCACTTCTGCGCTGATTTTGTTGTCAATGTTTTTCAGAAAATTAAACAGAATTTGCTTTGTTACTGTTCATATGTGTGTTGCAGTCACATACGTAAACATTACGTTTGAATGATTTAATGAGCTGATGTTATTTTTTTCAAACCACACCGCATGTCGGCTATTTCAGCACCACGCCTTGTCCACCTACTTATGATTCACTCTGAGGGGTTCAGCGTCAGTGCGCTTCGGTGCACCTCGCTGCCTGATTGTCTGTCCCTGTGTCATTCACTCTCAACATGAATAAAAGTACAATAAGCATTATTCAGGTGGTGGTAGATTCTCTATTCGGACATTATAGGCGCGGTGTGGGACTGTTGGTCCGATATTGTTAAAAAAAAAAAAAAGTGGATTCTCAAAATAATCTGCTGGGCCAAATATTATTGGTGACGGGCCAGCAATGGCCCACGGGCCGCCTATTGCCGACCCCTGCTCTACACACTGTGATCCATGCGTACGCATAGAAACTGGAGAAATGTCAACTGCGACTCCGCTGGCAGAAGGATGAAACAGGAGAAACGCTTTGAAATGGATACCATTTCCACCAACATAAACCTAAATATTACCTCACATATTATGTGAGGCACAAATAATATACGTGCACACTGCACATATCTTATTCCCCCTGGTCCTGCATCACAATGTAGCATACATATATCTTTGTTCGTATCATATAGATATTCATGCAAATATATTTACTTTTTATATTCATATTCATTGCACATAGCGCGAGGCTGGACAAGTTGAGCACCGTTCCTGATTCACTGTTCCCGAGTGCTCAGTGGGTAACGTCCCGATAAGTCCAATGATTGCAATATCCATACATTGATATATATATATATATATATATATATATATATATATATATATATATATATTGATACATTACTCTCTTGTCACTACGTAACAATAAACTTCATGGCTTTTCTACAATGCACTGATGATCATGAAATGCATCTAGTTAGATGACGAACTGCATTTCGTTGTCTTGGTACTTGTCAATGACAATAAGCTTGAATCTAATCTAATATAAAAGAAAAAAAACATGATTTAGGATAATAAATACAAAGGGAGATAATCTGTTTTTGCTCAAATATGTTGTACAGTTTAATCGGGAATCATATTTAATTGCGTCTGTATTTATTAAACAATACGTGGATGTTATGACATGTATTATCATAAATAGTAGATAAACATAGATATTATGTAGACGAAAGAAGAGAGTTTCATCGTACGCAAAGCAAGAACATTTACACACACCAAGATTCTGATTTATAAAACGGAAGTGGAATTTGCGGCCCACTCTTCCCACTCCTGCTTCCCTTTATAAATCCCAATCAACCCTAAATGTTGCGCACGGGAACGAGCGTCTCGACCCACCCTTTTTAACACCCATGCTTTGCCTATTATTGGTCAGTGAAATGCCCGACAGAAGGCAAAAAATTAAAAAATTCACCCAATCAATTTCTGCGCAGTAGTTCCGCTTAACGAACACATAACAATATGAAACTCTCGTATAATATCTTTGTTCCAGACTGTATCGACATCGTGTTCACCTTATTATTTATGATAATACATTTCATAACATTCAAGTATTGTTTAATAATTACAGATTCAATTAAATATGATTCCCGATTAAACTGGACAACATATTTGAGGGGTTGTTTTGCAAAAACAGATATCTCCCTTTGTATTTATTATGTTAAATCATGTTTTTTCTTTTAGATTAGATTAAATTCAATCTTATTGTCATTGACAAGTACCAAAATTGTCACAAGGAAATGCAGTTCGTCATCTAACCTGCATTGTAGAAAAGCCAAGCATGTTTCAAGTTTATTGTTACGTTACATTAAGAGAATAACATTCTTAGGCTTCGGTTCCTGACATTGCAGCACAAGACATAAGGCAACAGGCATAATACAAGATAAAGGTGACAATATTACAGCTAAGACAGGATACACTAGTGATGCAACTAGTAATAATAGATAGTTCAGTAATAAAATGTTTGTAGTCCGTATACATGGGGATGGGGTGTACTTGGGGATGATAGTCAATTGTCAACAGTGGGCCTGTTCATGTTCTTCACTGTATGGATATTGCAATCATTGGACTTATCGGGAACGTTACCCTTATGAAGACGTTCATTACTGTGAAGTCAATGTGGACGGTGGTCAACCTCGCGCTACGTGCAATGAATATGAATGTAAAAAGTAAATATATTTGCATGAATATCAATATTATATGTACAGTAAAGATATATGTATACAGTGTGATGCGTACAGGACAAGGACGAATAAGATATATGCAGTGTGCACATATCCTTCATAATACGTGAGAGGCAATATTTCAATATGTCGATGGAAATGGTAGGCCTATCCATTTCAAAGCGTTTCTCCTGTTTCATCCTTCTGCCAGTGGAGTCGCAGTTGCTCATTTCTCCAGTTTCTATGCGTACGCATGGGTGCCAGTGTGCTTAGAGATGCGCACAGTTTCACGCCAAGTTCCTTTTTTATAAATCCCAAATTTGCGGGGAAATGTACGTACGCAAGTCACAGAATCAATCAATCAGATTCTAACCTCTCCATCATGGGCAAGACCAAAAAGTAGTATAAGGAAGTCAGGGACACGATTGTAGACCTGCACAAGGCTGGAATGGGCTACAAGACCATCAGCAAGCAGCTTGGTGAGAAGGAGACAACTGTTGTGCGATTATTTGAAAATGACAGAAATAACCATCATAAGGTTGAATCTAATCTAATCAAAAAGAGAAATGATTTAGTATAATAACTACAAAGCAAGATATCTGTTTTTGCAAAACAACCTCTCAAATGTTGTAGTTTAATCGGGAATCATATTTAATTGGATCTGTAATTATTATACATATTATACCAATACTTGGATGTTATGACATTATCATAAATAATAAGGTAAACAGTAGGACGAATCACGTTTAAACTGATTCCGTTGTCGATGCAGTCTGGAACATATATATTATGGTCTAGCGAGAACGTTCGTTGCGCGGAAATTGACTTATTGGGTGAAATTATTTTTTTCCGGCGTTCTGTCGGCCGTTTGACTGACCATTTATATGCAGCAGGAAAAGTGCTATACAAATAAAAAGGTATTATTATTATTATTATAGGCAACTATGGGCGTCAAAAAGGGTGGGACAAGACGCTCGTTCACGTGTGCAACATTATGGCGCTTTTCCACTACCGACCCGAACCGGGCCGCATTTGTATCCGAGCCGTGCCGTGCCGTACTTTGAGAAACGCTTCTCCATTATACTGAGCGACCCGGGACAAGGAGGAGTTACATGTCAATCTCCGCGTTCGTTATAGATACGCTTGCAGCAGCGGGTGAACTCCCGGTTCATTGAGTTTACGGTTAAAAGCATAACTTCTCGGGGTGTCAGCGCGGTGGTTCAGGGCTCAAAATGACCGTATACCGATGGTGAAGTTAGCAAAGTAGTATTGTGTTTGTACCACCTCCATAGCCGGTGTTATTCACGGACAAACACGGTGCCCGGAGGCACCCTTTGCGGGTTAATAACTGTGGTTTACTGTAGGTTAGGATAACAATTCAAACGTGTCCGGATAGGGGAGAGGACAGGGAATCTGAAACCATTTGAATGGTGTCGATACGACACTGCTATCACGGTCGACACCGACATTATTTATATATACAGCATATGGATGTTACCTGCCTGTTACCTGCCGCTTTCAGTTCTACAGGACATCGCCATAATAGCGATATTTTGCTTGTTGTAAATAAAAGTTCGATGATGCATTGAAATGACATTAAACTAAGATAATACGATGGTTATCATATTTTTTCAAATCTTTATTAATACGTTATTACAGAAACAGTAAGTGACATTTTCCTAGAGCGAAATCTGTATTTAAAAATGGCGGTTAGTGATGAAATCTATGAACATGGGATGACGATTTCCATTGACCAATCAACGGTGTGCAGCGTCACACGTCACACGCAGCCTGGCAAAAAAGCACCCTTCCCAACTTTCGCTACCCATCCCGAACAAGAACTATTTTACCGTGCCGTGCCGTGCTGACACGGGCCGCTCAATGGAAAAGCGCCAAAGAACAGGGCTGACCCGGGTCGACCCGGCCTGGCACTGTAGTGGAAAAGCACCATTAGAGTTGATTGTGATTCATAAAGGGAAGTAGGCGTGGAACTTGCACATTCCACTGGCGTGCTCACCGTTTTATAAATCCGAATGTTGGTGACGTAAATGTTCTTGCTTTGCGTAGGTATGCAAGCCTTTTACGCCAGTTATACGCAAAGCTTTATAAATGAGGTCCCAGCACTCTCACCAAGTAGGACGTTCCTCCCCAGGCAGCAGTGTTCTATCTGACAGGCCACACCGCCATCTGCTGGTGAGAAACTGCAACAGCAGCTTGACAGGAGGTGGTGGAGACCCAGTACTCTGCTGATGGTTGTGAACTAAACAGTGTTTGATCCAGTTTGATCCAGTTTGATCCAGTGTAATGGTGTGTGTCCCCCAGTGTAATGGTGTGTGTGTTGCTGTTTGTGTTGCAGACTGAAGGATGAGGCCCTGAACACAGAAGAGTTCAGAAACTTCTTCCTCAGAGCTCTAGGTGAGCTGTATATATATATAGAACCATATAGAACCATACAGAACCATATAGAACCATACAGAACCATATAGAACCATACAGAACCATATAGAACCATATAGAACCATATAGAACCATATAGAACCATACAGAACCATATAGAACCATACAGAACCATACAGAACCATACAGAACCATATAGAACCATACAGAACCATACAGAACCATACAGAACCATATAGAACCATACAGAACCATACAGAACCATATAGAACCATACAGAACCATATAGAACCATACAGAACCATATAGAACCATATAGATCCATACAGAACCACACAGAACCATATATAACCATATAGAACCATACAGAACCATATATAACCATATAGAACCATATAGAACCATACTTTTTAAATGTTATTTTATTTATATAGAACCATATAGAACCATACAGAACCATATAGAATCATATAGAACCATATAGAACTTACTTACAGAACCATATAGAACCATATAGAACCATATAGAACCATACAGAACCATATAGAACCATACAGAACCATACAGAACCATACAGAACCATATAGAACCATACAGAACCATACAGAACCATATAGAACCATACAGAACCATACAGAACCATATAGAACCATACAGAACCATATATAACCATACAGAACCATATAGAACCATACAGAACCATACAGAACCATATAGAACCATACAGAACCATATATAACCATATAGAACCATACAGAACCATACAGAACCATATAGAACCATATAGAACCATATAGAACCATATAGAACCATACAGAACCATATAGAACCATACAGAACCATACAGAACCATATATAACCATATAGAACCATACAGAACCATACAGAACCATATAGAACCATACAGAACCATATAGAACCATATCTCAATTACAAATGCTTTGGTATTCACATGTTTATTTATTTAGTTTTTACTGGAACAACACAAAAAAGAGAGAAAAAAGCCAAATATCATTCCACACAGAACTCCAAAACTCAGTCGCTTCCTGTAACCATGAATGAGTGTCTTCTCTTCTCTACTGGAGTCCTGGATCACTCTTCTCTACTGGAGTCCTGGACCACTCTTCTCTACTGGAGTTCTGGATCACTCTTCTCTACTGGAGTTCTGGATCACTCTTCTCTACTGGAGTTCTGGATCACTCTTCTCTGCTGGAGTCCTGGATCACTCTTCTCTGCTGGAGTCCTGGACCACTCTTCTCTGCTGGAGTCCTGGACCACTCTTCTCTGCTGGAGTCCTGGATCACTCTTCTCTGCTGGAGTTCTGGACCACTCTTCTCTGCTGGAGTCCTGGACCACTCTTCTCTACTGGAGTCCTGGATCACTCTTCTCTGCTGGAGTCCTGGACCACTCTTCTCTACTGGAGTTCTGGACCACTCTTCTCTGCTGGAGTCCTGGACCACTCTTCTCTGCTGGAGTTCTGGATCACTCTTCTCTGCTGGAGTCCTGGACCACTCTTCTCTGCTGGAGTTCTGGACCACTCTTCTCTACTGGAGTCCTGGACCACTCTTCTCTACTGGAGTCCTGGATCACTCTTCTCTACTGGAGTCCTGGATCACTCTTCTCTACTGGAGTCCTGGACCACTCTTCTCTACTGGAGTCCTGGATCACTCTTCTCTGCTGGAGTCCTGGATCACTCTTCTCTGCTGGAGTCCTGGACCACTCTTCTCTGCTGGAGTCCTGGACCACTCTTCTCTGCTGGAGTCCTGGATCACTCTTCTCTGCTGGAGTTCTGGACCACTCTTCTCTGCTGGAGTCCTGGACCACTCTTCTCTACTGGAGTCCTGGATCACTCTTCTCTGCTGGAGTCCTGGACCACTCTTCTCTACTGGAGTTCTGGACCACTCTTCTCTGCTGGAGTCCTGGACCACTCTTCTCTGCTGGAGTTCTGGATCACTCTTCTCTGCTGGAGTCCTGGACCACTCTTCTCTGCTGGAGTTCTGGACCACTCTTCTCTACTGGAGTCCTGGACCACTCTTCTCTACTGGAGTCCTGGATCACTCTTCTCTACTGGAGTCCTGGATCACTCTTCTCTGCTGGAGTCCTGGACCACTCTTCTCTGCTGGAGTTCTGGATCACTCTTCTCTACTGGAGTTCTGGACCACTCTTCTCTACTGGAGTCCTGGACCACTCTTCTCTACTGGAGTCCTGGATCACTCTTCTCTACTGGAGTCCTGGACCACTCTTCTCTACTGGAGTCCTGGACCACTCTTCTCTGCTGGAGTTCTGGACCACTCTTCTCTGCTGGAGTCCTGGACCACTCTTCTCTGCTGGAGTCCTGGATCACTCTTCTCTGCTGGAGTCCTGGACCACTCTTCTCTGCTGGAGTCCTGGACCACTCTTCTCTACTGGAGTCCTGGATCACTCTTCTCTACTGGAGTTCTGGATCACTCTTCTCTGCTGGAGTCCTGGACCACTCTTCTCTGCTGGAGTCCTGGACCACTCTTCTCTACTGGAGTCCTGGATCACTCTTCTCTACTGGAGTTCTGGACCACTCTTCTCTGCTGGAGTCCTGGATCACTCTTCTCTGCTGGAGTCCTGGACCACTCTTCTCTACTGGAGTCCTGGATCACTCTTCTCTACTGGAGTCCTGGATCACTCTTCTCTACTGGAGTCCTGGACCACTCTTCTCTGCTGGAGTCCTGGACCACTCTTCTCTACTGGAGTCCTGGACCACTCTTCTCTGCTGGAGTCCTGGACCACTCTTCTCTACTGGAGTCCTGGACCACTCTTCTCTACTGGAGTCCTGGACCACTCTTCTCTACTGGAGTCCTGGATCACTCTTCTCTACTGGAGTTCTGGACCACTCTTCTCTACTGGAGTCCTGGACCACTCTTCTCTACTGGAGTCCTGGACCACTCTTCTCTACTGGAGTCCTGGATCACTCTTCTCTGCTGGAGTCCTGGATCACTCTTCTCTGCTGGAGTCCTGGATCACTCTTCTCTACTGGAGTTCTGGACCACTCTTCTCTGCTGGAGTCCTGGACCACTCTTCTCTGCTGGAGTTCTGGACCACTCTTCTCTGCTGGAGTCCTGGACCACTCTTCTCTACTGGAGTTCTGGACCACTCTTCTCTGCTGGAGTCCTGGACCACTCTTCTCTACTGGAGTCCTGGACCACTCTTCTCTGCTGGAGTCCTGGATCACTCTTCTCTACTGGAGTCCTGGATCACTCTTCTCTACTGGAGTTCTGGACCACTCTTCTCTACTGGAGTTCTGGACCACTCTTCTCTACTGGAGTCCTGGACCACTCTTCTCTACTGGAGTCCTGGATCACTCTTCTCTGCTGGAGTCCTGGATCACTCTTCTCTACTGGAGTTCTGGACCACTCTTCTCTGCTGGAGTCCTGGACCACTCTTCTCTACTGGAGTCCTGGACCACTCTTCTCTGCTGGAGTTCTGGACCACTCTTCTCTACTGGAGTCCTGGATCACTCTTCTCTGCTGGAGTCCTGGACCACTCTTCTCTACTGGAGTCCTGGATCACTCTTCTCTACTGGAGTTCTGGACCACTCTTCTCTACTGGAGTCCTGGACCACTCTTCTCTACTGGAGTCCTGGATCACTCTTCTCTGCTGGAGTCCTGGATCACTCTTCTCTACTGGAGTTCTGGACCACTCTTCTCTGCTGGAGTCCTGGATCACTCTTCTCTACTGGAGTCCTGGACCACTCTTCTCTGCTGGAGTCCTGGACCACTCTTCTCTACTGGAGTCCTGGATCACTCTTCTCTACTGGAGTTCTGGACCACTCTTCTCTACTGGAGTCCTGGACCACTCTTCTCTACTGGAGTCCTGGATCACTCTTCTCTGCTGGAGTCCTGGACCACTCTTCTCTACTGGAGTCCTGGATCACTCTTCTCTACTGGAGTTCTGGACCACTCTTCTCTACTGGAGTCCTGGACCACTCTTCTCTGCTGGAGTCCTGGACCACTCTTCTCTACTGGAGTCCTGGACCACTCTTCTCTGCTGGAGTCCTGGACCACTCTTCTCTACTGGAGTTCTGGACCACTCTTCTCTACTGGAGTTCTGGATCACTCTTCTCTGCTGGAGTCCTGGATCACTCTTCTCTGCTGGAGTTCTGGATCACTCTTCTCTGCTGGAGTCCTGGATCACTCTTCTCTGCTGGAGTCCTGGATCACTCTTCTCTGCTGGAGTCCTGGATCACTCTTCTCTACTGGAGTCCTGGACCACTCTTCTCTGCTGGAGTCCTGGACCACTCTTCTCTGCTGGAGTTCTGGATCACTCTTCTTTGGCTGACTGCTCCAGGTCACATTGGAGGGTTCCTTCTCCCAGCTGCTGTTCTGAGATCCACTGGTGTTCTATGAGATTTAGACCTGGTCTCATTGTTGGCCACTTCAGAAGCCTCCAGCGCTTTGTCTTAAACCATGTCTGGCTTCTTTTGGAAGTATGCTTTGGGTCGTTGTCCTGCTGGATGACCCTTTACCTCTGACGGAGACCCAGCTTTCTGACACCGGGCCCTTTCCTACATTACACCCCAAAATTATTTGGTAGTCTTCAGATTTCATGATGCCATGCACACAGTCAAGGCATACGGTGCCAGAAGCAAATTAACACCAAAACATCTGAGAACCTCCACCATGTCTGACTGTAGAACCTCCACCATGTCTGACTGTAGAACCTCCACCATGTCTGACTGTAGAACCTCCACCATGTCTGACTGTAGAACCTCCACCATGTCTGACTGTAGAACATCCACCATGTCTGACTGTAGGGACCTCCACCATGTCTGACTGTAGAACCTCCACCATGTCTGACTGTAGAACCTCCACCATGTCTGACTGTAGGGACCTCCACCATGTCTGACTGTAGAACCTCCACCATGTCTGACTGTAGAACCTCCACCATGTCTGACTGTAGAACCTCCACCATGTCTGACTGTAGAACCTCCACCATGTCTGACTGTAGAACCTCCACCATGTCTGACTGTAGAACATCCACCATGTCTGACTGTAGAACCTCCACCATGTCTGACTGTAGGGACCTCCACCATGTCTGACTGTAGAGACCTCCACCATGTCTGACTGTAGAACCTCCACCATGTCTGACTGTAGAACCTCCACCATGTCTGACTGTAGAACCTCCACCATGTCTGACTGTAGAACCTCCACCATGTCTGACTGTAGAACCTCCACCATGTCTGACTGTAGAACCTCCACCATGTCTGACTGTAGAACATCCACCATGTCTGACTGTAGAACCTCCACCATGTCTGACTGTAGGGACCTCCACCATGTCTAACTGTAGAACCTCCACCATGTCTGACTGTAGAACCTCCACCATGTCTGACTGTAGAACCTCCACCATGTCTGACTGTAGAACCTCCACCATGTCTGACTGTAGAACCTCCACCATGTCTGACTGTAGAACCTCCACCATGTCTGACTGTAGAACCTCCACCATGTCTGACTGTAGGGACCTCCACCATGTCTGACTGTAGAACCTCCACCATGTCTGACTGTGGACCTCCACCATGTCTGACCGTAGAACCTCCACCATGTCTGACTGTAGAACCTCCACCATGTCTGACTGTAGGGACCTCCACCATGTCTGACTGTAGAACCTCCACCATGTCTGACTGTAGAACCTCCACCATGTCTGACTGTAGAACCTCCACCATGTCTGACTGTAGAACCTCCACCATGTCTGACTGTAGAACCTCCACCATGTCTGACTGTAGAACCTCCACCATGTCTGACTGTAGGGACCGGGGTCTTTTCTTTGAAGGCCTCATTTTGTTTTCTGTAAATGTTGACCATTAGCAAACAGCTCTATTTTGGTCTCATCTGTCCACAGCATGTTCTCCCAGAATGATTCTGGCTTCCCCAGGTAAGTTTTGGCAAACTCCAGTCTGGCTTATTTATGTCTCTGAGTCAGCAGTGGGGTCCTCCTGGGTCTCCTACCATAGCGTCCCATATCATTCAGATGTTGACGGATAGTGTGAGCTCGTACCCTGTGTCTGCAGGTCAGCTTGAATTTGTATGGAAGTTGATTGAGGTTTTTTATCCACCATTCCAACAATCCTTCGTTGCAATCTTTCATACATTTTTCTCTTCCGTCCACGTCCAGGGAGGTTAGCTGCAGTGCCATGGGCTGTAAACATCTTGACGTTGCGCACAGTGGAGACAGGAACATTCAGATCTTTGGAGACTTGAGGTTGTCCGCACCTTTCCACACTTTGGTTCTCAGATCCTCAGACGATTCTTTGCTCTTCTTTCTGTTCCCCATGCTCAGCGTGGTACACACATACACACACACACACACACACACACACACACACTGGAAATACAATTATTTCTTACAATTTTGAAAAGGTGCCAATCATTTTGTCAATTTTTGGAGTTCTGTGTGGAATGATTCAGATTCTGCTTTTTTGTGTTGTTCCAATGTAAGTCAGTAAAACTTTATTTATATAGCACGGATGCACAGGGTGCTTTACATAAAAAATGTGGGGAGGGCGGCGTGGGAGGGCGGCGTGGGAGGGCGTTCCAGAGACTCAAGTCAGGTGGGAGGGCGTTCCAGAGACTCAGGTCAGGGGGGAGGGCGTTCTAGAGTCTCTCAGGTCAGGGGGGAGGGCGTTCCAGAGTCTCAAGTCAGGTGGGAGGGCGTTCCAGAGACTCAGGTCAGGGGGGAGGGCGTTCTAGAGTCTCTCAGGTCATGGGGGAGGGCGTTCCACAGGCTCTCAGGTCAGGGGGGAGGAGGGCGTTCCAGAGTCTCTCAGGTCAGGGGGGAGGGCGTTCCAGAGTCTCAGGTCAGGGGGGAGGGCGTTTCAGAGTCTCAGGTCAGGGGGGAGGGCGTTCCAGAGTCTCAGGTCAGGGGGGAGGGCGTTTCAGAGTCTCAGGTCAGGGGGGAGGACGTTCCAGAGTCTCTCAGGTCAGGGGGGAGGGCGTTCCAGAGTCTCAGGTCAGGGGGGAGGGCGTTCCAGAGTCTCAGGTCAGGGGGGAGGGCGTTCCATAGTCTCTCAGGTCACGGGGGAGGGCGTTCCAGATTCTCTCAGGTCAGGGGGGAGGGCGTTCCAGAGTCTCTCAGGTCAGGTGGGAGGAGGGCGTTCCAGAGTCTCAGGTCAGGGGGGAGGGCGTTCCAGAGTCTCAGGTCAGGTGGGAGGGCGTTCCAGAGTCTCTCAGGTCAGGGGGGAGGGCGTTCCAGAGTCTCTCAGGTCAGGGGGGAGGGCTATCCAGAGTCTCAGGTCAGGTGGGAGGGTGTTCCAGAGTCTCTCAGGTCAGGGGGGAGGGCGTTCCAGAGTCTCAGGTCAGGTGGGAGGGCGTTCCAGAGTTTTGGGGCCGTCACCTCAAACACTCGGTCCCCTTTAGTTTTCAGTCTGGTCCTGGGTACGACCAAACCTCAGTGACCGTGTGTGTGTGTGTGTGTGTGTGTGTGTGTCCAGATGGTAAGGTGGTCCTGCCGGGGAACTCTCTCTCTCTCAGCTACTTCGGGCGTTCCTGCGTCCTGCGCGTGGAGGGGGTGCGCGGGGTGGACGGGGTCTGCCTGGAGCGGCCCCCCACCCCCCCCCCGGGACTGGGCCCCGACGCGGAGGAGGCCTGCCTGACGAGCTCCGCCGTGGAGACCACCCCCTCCTCCTCCTCCCTGGACCTCTCCCTGCAGCTCAGCCTGCTGACGGTGGGGGACCCCCCCCAGGACCCCCCCGCGACCACCAGCACCCCCTGCCGGCCCCCCCGACCCCCCTCCCTCCCCCTGTCTCCCCCCTGCCTCCCCTCCCTCCCCCTGTCTCCCCTCTGCCTTCCCCAGACCCCCCCAGCCCCGGGGGACCCAGGCCAGCCCAGCGCAGCAGGCCCCACAGCGACCCCCGGTGGAGCCAGAAACACAGACACCTTCTACCGCCTTTGCCCTGCCACCACGGTGCTCTTCAGTGAGAGGGGGAGGCGGGGGAGGGAGGAGGGGGCGGCGGGGCAGGAGGCGGGGGGGTCGAAGGTCACGTACAGTATGATAGGAGGGCTGGGGCGCCAGCTGGACGTCATCAGAGAGACCATCGAGCTGCCGCTCAAACACCCCCGGCTGTTCTCCGCCTACGGTAGGGCCCAGGGGGCGGGGCTAGGGGTGGAGGAGGGGCTAGGGGCGGGGCCAGGGGATAAACAGGGCACCAGTAGCATTAACACTAGAACAGCCGTGGATGGGGTCATTTGGGGTCATTTGGGGTCATTTGACCCTGTGAGTAAAATGTTTTGTTATATTTACGTTTACATTGTTATGTTGTATCTCTGTATCTATGTTATATTAGCCAGGGGGGAAGGTGGCTAACAACTTTCTAACCTCAAAATGAGATAAGACCAGTCTTAATCTATGTTTATGAGAATATAAGACTAGTCTAAGGCTTAGACCAGTCTTAATTTATGTTTATGAGATTATAAAACTAGTCTAAGGCTTAGACCAGTCTTAACCTTGGAAAAATTGTTCCAAGATGGCGGCACGCACAGACGCGAGGCTGGGGGAGCTCTCAACATGGGTGCTTTTTAGTGTTTCTAAGTACATTTGTATGTACATTTTTATTTTAATACTTATAGGGAACGGCTGTGTAAATAGTACCCACAGCAGACTAGACTTACTAGAAGTTGGTACGCAAAACGAGAGGACTGTAACAACGGAATTCTTGAAACAACAAAACATTCCACTCGACATTGCTCGGTCGCCGGGAGAACAATGGTACGCGGTCCCAGCCCTCAGGCGCAAGCGGCGGCGTCGAGACCGCAAGCAACGACGAGGACGTAGGGGAGGCCTGCTAGCTAGGATGAGGAGAAGCCCGAATAAGCCTGCTTTGCCAAGTATATTCCTATCCAACGTCAGGTCTCTGGCTAACAAGATGGACGAACTGAGACTGCAGGTCGCTACTAACAACACCGTGGGAGATAGCTGTGTGATTATTCTCACAGAGACCTGGCTAAATGACTCCATCTTGGACTCCGCGGTCGGGCTAGAAGGCAGGACTTTACACCGTGCGGACAGGACGCTGCTTAGTGAGAAGACGCGCGGAGGCGGCCTCATTATATCTACGAAGGACAGCTGGTGCTTAAACACAAAAACTGTAAGTAGCCACTGCTCCCCAGACCTGGAATACTTGACTGTTAAATGCCGACCCACATACCTCCCGAGGGAATTCAATGCAGTGTACATTACATGTGTTTACATACCGCCTAGCGCGGTTGGTAGCTTAGCATTGGCGCGGCTACATGACGTCATCAGTAGTGGACAGAGCGCGGATCCTCAAGCCGTACACATAATCGCGGGGGATTTCAATCATGCTGACCTGAAGGTAGTACTACCGAAGTTCTATCAGCATGTTAAATGTGCAACAAGAGGAGAAAAAACACTGGATAAGGTATACACCAACATCAAGCTTGTTTCAAAAGGCTAGACCGCTAGCTCATCTAGGCATGTCTGACCATGTGTCAATCCTCCTGATCCCAGCCTACACTCCCATGAGGAAAAGTGCTCCCATCACCACTAAGACTGTCAGAACCTGGCCAGCAGGGTCCGCTCCACTGCAGATCTGCCTGAATGACACCTCATGGCAGGAATATGAGCATGAGGACCTGGAACAGTTCACGTCTTCGGTTCTGAACCACATAGTGAACTGCACCAACTCAGCCACCGTGGACAAACGGGTCCGGGTCTACCCCAACACGAAGCCATGGATGACTGGGAAGGTCCAAAAACTGCTCAATGAGAGGGACAACGCCTTCTCAGCGAAGGACACACTGCTGTACAGCACCACCAGGGCTAACCTAAAGCGTGGCATCCGGGAGGCCAAGAGACCACAGAGAGAAGATTGAGGAATGCTTCCTGAGCAACGACTCCAGGCGGGTGTGGCAGGGGGTTCAGCAGATGACAAACTTCAGAGCCAACAGGCTCACAGCCGCAGAGGACGACCCCCTGCTGGCGGAAAAGCTGAACTCCTTCTACGCCCGGTTCGACGGGGGCGAATGGAGGTAACCACAACACAAACACCACTCTCTCCAGCTCTCAGCAGCCTCACCCTCACAGAGCATGAAGTGAGACGCGTGCTGAAGGCGGTGGACCCCAGGAAAGCCTCAGGGCCGGATGGAGTCCTGGGACGGGTGCTGAGGGACTGCGCCGACCAGCTGGCCGGGGTTTTCACCAACATCTTCAACCAGTCCCTGTCCCAGGCCACCATCCCACCCTGCCTGAAAACCTCAACTATCATCCCAGTCCCGAAGAAAAGCACGGTGAGCTGCCTAAACGACTACCGCCCGGTGGCACTCACACCAATCATCATGAAGTGCTTCGAGAAACTAGTCCGGGCCCACATAGTCACACGCCTCCCGCCCAACCTGGATCCATACCAGTTCGCCTACAGAGCCCACTGGTCCACAGAGGACGCCATCGCGACAACTCTCCACTCCACTCTATCCCACCTGGAGAGGGGAAACAGCTACGCGAGACTGCTCTTTGTGGACTTCAGCTCTGCCTTCAACACCATCCTTCCAGACAGGCTAGTGACCAAACTACTAGACCTGGGTCTATCACACTCTATGTGCATGGATCAAGGACTTCCTGTCTGACCGCCCCCAGAGGGTGCGGGTGGGCTCCCACACCTCCACAGCCCTCAGACTCAGCACTGGGTCCCCCCAGGGCTGCGTGCTAAGCCCCATCCTCTACAACCTCTACACCTACGACTTCACCCCCGTCCACCCCAGCAACTCCATCGTAAAGTTTGCAGACGACACCACCGTGGTGGGCTGCATCTCGGGGGGGGGACGAGGCGGCGTACAGGGATGAGGTAGAGCAGCTGAGCAAGCTGTGCAAGGTTAACAACCTGCTGCTGAACCAGTCAAAGACCCAGGAAATCATCGTGGACTTCAGGAGGAAAAAATCTGAGGTCCAGCCCCTGCTCGTCGATGGAGGGAGCGTGGAGAGAGTCTCAACCCTCCGATTCCTGGGGGTGCACATACAGGATGACCTGTCCTGGAAGATCAACACAGCAGCCATCATCAAGAAGGCACAACAGCGGCTCTACTTCCTGAGAGTCCTCAGGAAAGACCACATCGGACAGGAGATGCTGGTGACCTTCTACCGCTGCGCAGTGGAGAGCATCCTCACCTACTGCATCTGCATCTGGTTCTCCAGCTGCACAGCCGCAGAGAGGAATGTGCTACAGAGAGTCGTGAGATCGGCCCAGAAGATCACCGGCGCCCCCCTCCCCTCTCTGGAAGAGCTGTACAACACACGCTGCCTCAGGAAGGCCTCCAAGATCTCCAGAGACCCATCCCACCCTGGGTACGAACACTTTGCTCGGCTGCCCTCGAACAGGCGGTTCAGGACCATGTTCGCAAGGACAAACAGACTGAAGCTCAGCTTCTACCCCAGGGCCATTCAGGCCCTGAACACAGCAAAGACCTAGGTTCTAGGCCCTGGACAATCCAGACAAATTGATGGCAGCTACTAGATTGAAATCAAGTGTAATACTGAAACACAACTGTGTACATTTCAAACCTGCAAACTGCGACACTTTAAATGAATGTGCAATAACACTATGTGCAATATGACAACCCTAGGGTACATAAGGTTCAGAGAATAGGAAATGTTAGAATAAGTATAGCATAGCATAGAGTACAGCACAGTGTTTTATTTGTATAGTATAGTATAGTGGATAGTGTACATAGCCTTTATTTATGTAAACCAGCTCTTTTCCCTTCTTGTTTTTAGTAAAAAAAAATCCTAGCACCAGGGGAGCCCCCCCTCCCAAATTTCGTTGTTTGGTACCTGTACTATATCAATGACAATAAAGATCATTCATTCATTCATTCAATCAATCTATGTTTATGAGAATATAAAACTAGTCTAAGGCTTAGACCAGTCTTAATCTATGATTATGAGAATATAAGACTAGTCTAAGGCTTAGACCAGTCTTAATCTATGTTTATGAGAATATAAGACTAGTCTAAGGCTTAGACCAGTCTTAATCTATGTTTATGAGAATATAAAACTAGTCTAAGGTTTAGACCAGTCTTAATCTATGTTTATGCTACTGGCCCCTGGTGTCATACACTGACCAGCGTGTGTGTGTGTGTGTGTGTGTGTGTGTGTGTGTGTGTGTGTGTGTTCCAGGGATCCCCCCCCCCAGGGGAGTCCTGCTGTACGGCCCCCCGGGGACAGGGAAGACGATGATTGGTCGAGCCATAGCCAATGAGGTCGGGGCTCACATGACGGTCATCAACGGGGCAGAAATCATGAGCAAGTACGTATGACCCTAACCCTAACACATGACCTTATATATATATATATATATTTACACATGACCTTATATATATATATATATATATATATATATATATATATACAGTATATACCCTAACACATGACCTTATACAGTACAGGCCAAAAGTTTGGACACACCTTCTCATTCAATGTGTTTCCTTTATTTTCATGACTATTTACATTGTATATTCTCACTGAAGGCATCAAAACTATGAATGAACACATGTGGAATGATGTACTTAACAAAAAAGTGTGAAATAACTCTAAATATGTCTTATATTTTAGATTCCTCAAAGTAGCCACCCTTTGCTTTTTTGTTGTTAATAAAATATATATTTTTTGTTGCTAATAAAATATATATTTTTTGTTGTTAATAAAATATATAATAATAATATTAAATATATATATATATAATAACATATTATTATTAACACATATTATATTAAATATTATTATTATATATTTTATTAACAACAAAAAAGCAAAGGGTGGCTACTTTGAGGAATCTAAAATATAAGACATCTTTTTCAGAGTTATTTCACACTTTATTGTTAAATACATAATTCCTATGTGTTCATTCATAGTTTTGATGCCTTCAGTGAGAATCTACTATGTACCAAATAGTCATGAAAATAAAGGAAACGCATTGAATGAGAAGGTGTGTCCAAACTTTTGGCCTGTATATATGATATATGATATATATATATATATATATATATGATATATATATATATATATGACCCTAACCCTAACACATGACCTTATATATATATATACAGTATATACTGTATGTATATGACCCTAACACATAACCTTATATATATATATATATATATATATATATATATATATATATATGACCCTAACACATGACCTTATATATATATATGACCCTAACACATGACCTTATATATATACTGTATATACATTTGACCCTAACCCCTAACACATGACCTTATACATATATATATATATATATATATATATATATATATATATATATATGACCCTAACACATTACCTTATATATATATATATATATATATATATATATATATATATATTATATAGATAGACTTTATTTGTCATTGCTACAGTACAGGTACCAAACAACGAAATTTAGGAGGGGAGGCTCCCCTGGTGTTTAGGAAAGGAAAAAGAA
The DNA here is from genome assembly GCF_963989245.1 of Nansenia antarctica. NCBI lineage: Eukaryota > Metazoa > Chordata > Actinopteri > Argentiniformes > Microstomatidae > Nansenia > Nansenia antarctica. The sequence goes on along the minus strand of NC_137677.1, from coordinate 29,563,702 downwards.
ACACATTTGAGAAAAAGCATAGATGCATAAAATCACAAGAAGGTAAGGAGCTGGTTTACATCAATAGAGGCTATGTACACAATCCACTGTACTATACTGCACAGATAGTCAACTAGGGTTGTCATATTTCACAAGAAAGTATTTTTTCACATTATTTTAAAGTGTCACAGTTTGCAGGCTTGAAAATGTACATGTTTGTGCCTCAGCACTAGCTGCCATACAATCCGTCCGGACTGTCCTGGGCCCAGAACTTAGGCCTTTTCTGTGTTCAGGGCCTTGACGGCCCTGTGGTAGAAGCTGTCCTTCAGTCTGTTTGTCTTAGCGGCCGGGGTCCTGTACCTCCTGTTCGAGGGCAGCTTGACAAAGTGTTCGTGCCCAGGGTGGGTCGGGTCCTTGGAGATCTTGGAGGCCCTCCTGAGACAGCGTGTTTTGTACAGCTCCTCCAGAGAGGGGAGGGGGGCGCCGGTGATCTTCTGTGCTGTTCTCACGACTCTCTGTAGCTCGCTTCTCTCCGCTGCCGTGCAGCTGTGGAACCAGTTGGAGATGCCGAAGGTGAGGATGCTCTCCACTGCGCCGTGGTAGAAGGCCACCAGCATCTCCTTCTTGCTGTGTTGTTTCTTGAGGCATCTCAGGGTGTATAGCCGCTGTTGTGCCCTCTTGATGGTGCCTTTAGTGTTGTCCTTCCAGGCCAGGTCATCCCGCATGTTGTGTCCCAGGAATCGGAGGTTTGAGACTATCTCCACGCTCTCTCCGTCGATGAGCAGGGGCAGGATCTCGGACTTTTTCCTCCTGAAGTCTACGATGAATTCCTGGGTCTTTGACTTGTTTAGCAGCAGGTTGTTAACCTTGCACAGCTTGCTCAATTGCTCTACCTCATCCCTGTACGCCGCCTCGTCCCCCCCCGAGATACATCCCACCACGGTGGTGTCGTCTGCAAACTTTACGATGTAGTTGCTGGGGTGGATGGGGGTGAAGTCGTGGGTGTAGAGGTTGTAGAGGATGGGGCTTAGCACGCAGCCCTGGGGTGACCCAGTGCTGAGGCTGAGGGCTGTGGAGGTGTGGGGGCCCACCCGCACCCTCTGGGGGCGGTCGGTCAGGAAGTCCTTGATCCACGCACATATAGAGTGTGATAGACCCAGGTCTAGTAGTTTGGTCACTAGCCTGTCTGGAAGGATGGTGTTAAAGGCGGAGCTGAAGTCCACGAAGAGCAGTCTCGCGTAGCTGTTTCCCCTCTCCAGGTGGGATAGAGTGGCGTGGAGAGTCGTCGCTATGGCGTCCTCTGTGGACCTGTGGGCTCTGTAGGCGAACTGGTATGGATCCAGGTTGGGCGGGAGGCGTGTGAGTATGTGGGCCCGGACTAGTTTCTCGAAGCACTTCATGATGATTGGTGTGAGTGCCACCGGGCGGTAGTCGTTTAGGCAGCTCACCGTGCTTTTCTTCGGGACTGGGATGATAGTTGAGGTTTTCAGGCAGGGTGGGATGGTGGCCTGGGACAGGGACTGGTTAAAGATGTTGGTGAAAACCCCGGCCAGCTGGTCGGCGCAGTCTCTCAGCACCCGTCCCAGGACGCCATCCGGCCCCGAGGCTTTCCTGGGGTCCACCGCCTTCAGTACGCGTCTCACCTCGTGCTCTGTGAGGGTGAGGCTGCTGAGAGCTGGAGAGAGTGGTGTCTGTGTTGTGGTTACCTCCGTTCGCCCCTCGTCGAACCGGGCGTAGAAGGTGTTCAGCTTTCCCGCCAGCAGGGGGTCGTCCTCTGCGGCTGTGAGCCTGTTGGCTCTGAAGTTTGTCATCTGCTGAACCCCCTGCCACATCCGCCTGGAGTCGTTGCTCAGGAGGCATTCCTCAATCTTCTCTCTGTGCTCTGCCTTGGCCGTTTTGATGCCGCACTTTAGGTTGGCCCTGGTGGAGCTGTACAGCGGTGTGCGCTTCCCTGCGAAGAAGGCGTTGTCCCTCTCATTTAACAGTTTTTGGACCTTCCCAGTCATCCATGGCTTCGTGTTGGGGTAGACCCGGACCCGTTTGTCCACGGTGACTGAGTTGGTGCAGTTCACTATGTGGTTCAGAACCGACGACGTGTACTGTTCCAGGTCCTCATGCTCATATTCCTGCCATAGGGTGTCATTTAGGCAGATCTGCAGTGGAGCGGACCCTTCTGGCCAGGTTCTGACAGTCTTAGTGGTGGTGGGAGCACTTTTCCCCATTGTAGTGTATGCAGGAATCAGGAGGATTGACACATGGTCAGACATGCCTAGATGAGCTAGCGGACTAGCCTTGTAAGCACGTTTGATGTTGGTGTATACCTTATCCAGTGTTTTTTCTCCTCTCGTTGCACATTTTACATGCTGGTAGAACTTGGGTAGTACTGCCTTCAGGTCGACATGATTAAAGTCCCCCGCTATGATGTGGATAGCCTGTGGATCAGTACTTTGTTGGCTACTAATGACGTCATATAGTCGCGCCAATGCTACTTTGCTGTCTGAGCTAGGTGCTATATACACACATGTAATTAGCACCGCGTTAAACTCCCTAGGCAGGTATGTGGGTCGGCATTTAACAGTCAAGTATTCTAGGTCTGGGGAGCAGTGGCTACTTACAGTTTTCGTGTTTAAGCACCAGCTATCCTTCGTCGATATTATGATCCCACCTCCTCTTGACTTCCCGCTACGCTCCGTTCGGTCAGCGCGATGTAGCGTTCGGCCCTCTAAGCTAACGTTAGCGTCCACAATGTTGTCATTTAGCCAGGTTTCGGTCAGAATAATCACACAGCTATCCCCTACGATGCTGTTTTTTGCCACCTGTAGTCTCAGTTCATCCATCTTATTTGTCAGGGATCTGACATTAGAGAGGAAAATGCTTGTAAGAGCTGGCTTGTTTGGGCTGCGTCTCAATCTTGCTAGCAGGCCTCCCCTGCGGCCTCGCCTTTTCCTACGATCTCGCCGCCGGCGTTTCCGCCTCAGGGAGGGGACTGTGAACCAGGGCTCTCCCGGTAGCCTTGCGATGTCCTTGTCAATCCTGTATTGCTCCAGGAAATCCTTGTCGTTTTGCGTGCCGACTTCTAATAAGTCGAGCCTGCTGTAGGTACTATATACACAACTGTTCCCTATAAGTACTAAAAAAAGAGTGAACATACAAAAGTAATTAAAAACACAATGTATAATAATATATATATATGACGCTAAACCTAACACATGACCTTATATTATATATATATATATGACCCTAACACATGACCTTATGTTTATACACACTACCGTTCAAAAGTTTGGGGTCACCCAGACAATTTCATGTTTTCCATGAAAACTCACCTATTTATTTATCAAATGAGTTGCAAAATGAATAGAATATAATAGTCAAGACATTGACAAGGTTAGAAATAATGATTTTTATTTGAAATAATAATTTTGTCCTTCAAACTTTGCTTTCGTCAAAGAATGCTCCCTTTGCAGCAAATTACAGCATTACAGACCTTTGGCATTCTAGCTGTTAATTTGTTGAGGTAATCTGAAGAAATTTCACCCCACGCTTCCTGAAGCACCTCCCACAAGTTGGATTGGCTTGATGGGCACTTCTTGCATACCATACGGTCAAGCTGCTCCCACCACAGCTCAATGGGGTTGAGATCTGGTGACTCTTCCCTAAATAGTTCTTGCATAATTTGGAGGTGTGCTTTGGGTCATTGTCCTGTTATAGGAGGAAATTGGCTCCAATCAAGCGCTGTCCACAGGGTATGGCACGGTGTTGCAAAATTGAGTGATAGCCTTCCTTATTCAAAATCCCTTTTACCTTGTAAAAATCTCCCACGTTACCAGCACCAAAGCAGCCCCAGACCATCACATTACCTCCACCATGCTTGACAGATGGCATCAGGCACTCTTCCAGCATCTTTTCACTTGTTCTGCGTCTCACAAATGTTCTTCTGTGTGATCCAAACACCTCAAACTTCGATTTGTCTGTCCATAACACTTTCTTCCAATCTTCCTCTGTCCAATGTCTGTGTTCTTTTGCCCATATTAATCTTTTCCTTTTATTGGCCAGTGTCAGATATGGCTTTTTCTTTGCCACTCTGCCTAGAAGGCCAGCATCCCGGAGTCGCCTCTTCATTGTAGACGTTGACACTGGCGTTTTGCGGGTACCATTTAATGAAGCTGCCAGTTCAGGACCTGTGAGGCGTCTATTTCTCAAACTAGAGACTCTAATGTACTTGTTTTCTTGCTCAGTTATGCACCGGGGCCTCCCACTTCTCTTTCTACTCTGGTTAGAGCCTGTTTGTGCTGTTCTCTGAAGGGAGTAGTACATACCGTTGTAGGAAATGTTCAGTTTCTTGGCAATTTCTCACATGGAATAGCCTTAATTTCTAAGAACAAGAATAGGCTGTCGAGTTTCATATGAAAGTTCTCTTTTTCTGGCCATTTTGAGAGTATAATCGAACCCACAAATGTGATGCTCCAGATACTCAACTAGCTCAAAGGAAGGCCATTTGTATAGCTTCTCTAACCAGCAAAACCGTTTTCAGCTGTGCTAAAGTAATTGCACAAGGGTTTTCAAGGGTTTTCTAATCATCCATTAGCTTTTTAACGCGATTAGCAAACACAATGTACCATTAGAACACTGGAGTGACGGTTGCTGGAAATGGGCCTCTATACACCTATGTAGATATTCCATTAAAAACCAGATGTTTGCAGCTAGAATAGTCATTTTACACATTAACAAGGTATAGAGTGTATTTCTGATTAATTTGATGTTATCTTCATTGAAAAAAACAGTGCTTTTCTTTCAAAAATAAGGACATTTCTAAGTGACCCCAAACTTTTAAACGGTAGTGTATATATATGATCCTAACACATGACCTTTGTAGCAGTTTCTAGGCACAGAGGGAGGTTGACACGGAGGAATGGTGCAGAATAATAGTTTTATTTAGTCCAGCACAGCTCAGCACCGTCACTGACGTGCTGAGCGAGTCTTTCCCCCCCCTCTGTTCTCCCTTTCGGGACCCGCTCCGTCCGCTGCTGGCAGAGCCCTCGCTCTCGCCCCGCTATTCCGCTCCTGGCAGAGCCCTCGCTCTCGCCCCGCTAGTCCTCCCTTTCGGGACCCGCTCCGTCCGCTGCTGGCAGAGCCCTCGCTCTCGCCCCGCTACTCCGCTCCTGGCAGAGCCCTCGCTCCCGCCCCGCTAGTCCTCCCTTTCGGGACCCGCTCCGTCCGCTGCTGGCAGAGCCCTCGCTCTCGCCCCGCTATTCCGCTCCTGGCAGAGCCCTCGCTCTCGCCCCGCTAGTCCTCCCTTTAGGGACCCGCTCCGTCCGCCCGGCTCCCTGCACCTCACCCCCTTTCGGGGTCTCGTGCGTCCTCGCCGCGGCTCTCTCTCTCTCGGTCTCCCAGTCTCTGTGCGGCAGGTACTTCCTGCCCTACTCATCTCCCGAGGGAACAAACACACACAGGTTAAATAGACCAGTGGGACAATGAGTCTGATCACTGACACCTGTCCGTAATCAGCCCATCATTCCCCTCCAATGGCAGTCTAGCTCCCTCTGCAGGCCAGAACGCGCCATGTTCCCCACACATCCCCACCGCCAGTTTCGAGGCCGGGGATACAACCGGCCGATAGCCTACTCCCCCCCCCCATCACGGGAGAGGAAGTCGGCCACGACCATCTGCGTCCCCGGCCTGTGAACCACCGTGAAGTTGAAGGGCTGCAACGCGAGGTACCACCGGGTGATCCTCGCGTTGGTGTCCTTCATGCGGTGGAGCCACTGTAGGGGAGCATGGTCGGAGTAGAGGGTGAACGAGCGCCCCAGCAGGTAGTACCGGAGGGCGCCGACCGCCCACCGAATGGCCAGACACTCCTTCTCCACCGTGCTGTACCTGCCCTCCCGCTCCGACAGCTTTCGGCTCAGGTACAGCACCGGACGGTCGAATCCCTCCACCTGCTGGGTCAGCACCGCCCCCAGCCCTCTATCCGACGCGTCTGTCTGCAGAGAAAAAGGAATGTTAAAGTTAGGAGCATACAAGACTGTCTCCCCACAGAGGGCGTTCTTAATCCCATCGAACGCTACTTGGCACCGCTCACTCCATTGGACCGGATCCGGGGCCCCCTTCCGGGTGAGGTCGGTAAGGGGGCTGGCCAGCTCCGAGAACCCCGGCACAAACTGCCGGTAGTAGCTGGCCAGTCCCAGGAACCGCCTCACGTCCTTCCGGGTCCTGGGCCGCGGGGCGGCGGCGATCGCAGTGGTTTTGTCCACCTGCGGTCGCACCTCCCCACCGCCCAGGATGTACCCCAGATACCGGATCTCCCCCCGCCCGATCACGCACTTCGCCGGGTTCGCCGTCAGCCCCGCCTGCCTCAGCGACTGTAGTACCGCAGCCACCCTCTGCATATGCTGCGGCCAGGTGTCCGCATAGACGACAATGTCATCTACGTACGCCGCAGCATACGCAGAGTGCGGCCGCAGAATACGGTCCATCAGCCGCTGAAACGTGGCCGGGGCCCCAAACAACCCGAACGGAAGCGCGGTGAACTGGAATAACCCCCGCGGGGTAGAGAATGCCGTTTTTTCCCGGGCTACCGACGATAATGGTATCTGCCAGTACCCCTTCGTGCAATCCAATGTTGTGTAATATTTAGCCGTGCCAAGCCGGTCCAGGAGCTCGTCGACCCGGGGCATAGGGTAGGCATCGAATTTAGACACCGCGTTCACCCGTCTATAGTCCACACAGAACCGTACAGACCCATCGCGCTTTGTCACCAGCACGATGGGGCTGCACCAGTCGCTATGCGACTCCTCGACCACGCCCAGCTTTAGCATAGAGTCTAATTCCCGGCTCACCACGTCTCGTTTGTGAGCCGGCAGCCTGTATGGCCGCGTACGTACCGTAGCCCCCGGTGGCGTAACTATCTGATGCTCTATGAGGCGAGTACGACCGGGTATAGGGGAGAACACATCTGCGAACCTATGTTGCAATCGATCAACGTCCGCCCGCTGGTTCGCCGAGAGATGGTCGCCTACGCAGGCCGGGGCGCTAGTACTCGTTTTTGGGACCTCCGGCCCGAACTCATCCTGCTCGGGAAGTAGCGTCACCAGGGAAACAGGGACCACGTCGTTCCATTTTTTTAATAGGTTAATGTGGTATATTTGCGTGCAATCCCCTCTATCCGACCGCACTACCTCGTAGTCTACATCCCCAATTCGCCGTGTGACCACGAACGGCCCTTGCCACTTGGCGAGTAATTTAGAGCTAGACGTGGGCAGTAATACGAGGACTTTGTCTCCCGGTGCGAAATTGCGTAGTCTAGTCCCTCTGTCGTACAGCCGTTTTTGACGCTCCTGGGCCTCGAGCAAATGCTCCCGTGACATAACCCCCAGTGCGTGGAGCTTTGCTCGTAGGTCCAGGACGTATTGTATTTCATTCTTACTGTCACTAGACCCTTCCTCCCAGCTTTCTTTAATCAGGTCTAGGACGCCCCGTGGCTTGCGCCCGTATAGGAGCTCAAAGGGGGAAAACCCCGTGGAAGCCTGGGGTACTTCCCGCACTGCGAACAACAGAGGGTCTAACCACTTATGCCAATTACGACTATCTTTGTGAATGAACTTACGGATCATTGACTTAAGCGTCCGATTGAACCGCTCACACAGCCCGTCGGTAGCTGGGTGGTACACGCTCGTTCGGACCGCCTTAATGTCTAACAACCCGTAAAGTTCCCTAAGTGTTCGTGACATAAAGTTAGTGCCTTGGTCGGTGAGGATCTCTTTCGGGATCCCCACCCGGGAGATGACCTGGAATAACGCCTGTGCTACACTCTTTGCAGAGATAGTACGAAGCGGTATTGCCTCGGGGTATCGAGTCGCGTAGTCTATGAGGACTAACACGAACCGATAGCCCTGTGAGCAACGTTCAAATGGCCCGATTATATCCATCCCAATCCGGTCGAAGGGTGCCTCTACCAGGGGAAGGGGGCACAACGGTGCCCTGGGCACGGCCGGGGGATTGACTAATTGGCACTCGCGGCAGGATGCGCACCACAGATGCACCTCTGCCCGAATCCCTGGCCAATAAAATCGAGCCATTATCCGGTTGAGTGTTTTGTCGTATCCTAGGTGGCCTGCCATCGGGTTATAATGCGCCGCCTGAAATATAGCTTTCCGGCGGCTCCTAGGTACCAACAACTGGGTCGTTTTCTCGTCCCTGCGAGTGTCACGACTCACTCTATACAGTCTGTCCCTAATCAATACAAAATACGGGTGGGCGCGCACAGCGTCTGGCCGTACCAGCACACCATCAATACTGATCACCTGGTCATAGGCGGAGCGTAGAGTGGCGTCGCGAGACTGCTCGAGGGGGAAGTCGGCTACTGGAGGGAACGCAGGCGGCGGATCTGCGGGTGCCGGACCCACCGCCTCCTCCGGCTCCTCGGCAGCGTCGGACGCCCTCGCACCAGCGCAGAGCACTGCGCACGCCTCACGTTTCCCTGTCAGTCGTGCACGCACCCCCGTGGTTTCCCCTAATACCTGCGGAAACCCAGCCCAATCTAAACCCAAAATTAGGGGGTGCATGAGGCTCGGACTAACCGCCGCCTTGACACTATACTTTTTCCCCCCATAACGAATTTCGATGGGGACCACCGGATACCGGTGACAATCCCCATGTATACACAGTATCCCAACCCGCGATGCCTCTAACAATGCCCCGGGTCGAACCAGGCGCTGGTGGATCATGGTCTGTCCGCAACCAGAATCCAACAGCGCCTGGTGCGTCTCGCGTTGTACCCTTACTGGGATGTAAAACGCCTGTCCTGGACGCGGGGGAGGGGTCGGACTGCCGACGACGCGGACTACCTGACCCACCTCCATCTCGGGGCATTCCCGGCGGAGGTGGCCAGGCCGTCCGCATCGCCAGCATCCCTCCTCTACCGCTCGTGGGGCCGTCTGTGGGGTGGAGGTTGGCCCCCCGTGTGTGTTCCTCCCCCCGGTGTCCCGCCCCGTCCTCCGGGCAGGCGTTGGTGGCTCCCGCCGCGGCTCCACCCCAGGCCGTACCCCAGGCCGCGCCCCGCCGGCCCGTTGGCGCGGGGTCGGGGTAGGGCGCGGGCCCGGGGCTGGGCCCGGGGCTGGAACCTGCGGTCGAGGCAGGTGGTTGTCGGGGAAGGGGTCGAGAATGGCCTCCGGCTCGTCCCGCACCCCCCTCCTCTGGGCCCGAACCGGTGGCTCGGTGCGGTCCAGTAGCTCGCGGAGCATGGCCCGCTGCTCCGCCTGTCCCCGCATCAACTCCGCCGCCATCACCTCCTGCGCCTGTAGCATCCGGGCCAGGTGCGCCACCACCTGGACCGATGAGTCCATGGTCCTCTGGGCGTGTGTGCCGACCCTCTCTCTGTGCCCCACGTTGGGCGCCAGATGTAGCAGTTTCTAGGCACAGAGGGAGGTTGACACGGAGGAATGGTGCAGAATAATAGTTTTATTTAGTCCAGCACAGCTCAGCACCGTCACTGACGTGCTGAGCGAGTCTTTCCCCCCCCGCTGTTCTCCCTTTCGGGACCCGCTCCGTCCGCTGCTGGCAGAGCCCTCGCTCTCGCCCCGCTATTCCGCTCCTGGCAGAGCCCTCGCTCTCGCCCCGCTAGTCCTCCCTTTCGGGACCCGCTCCGTCCGCTGCTGGCAGAGCCCTCGCTCTCGCCCCGCTACTCCGCTCCTGGCAGAGCCCTCGCTCCCGCCCCGCTAGTCCTCCCTTTCGGGACCCGCTCCGTCCGCTGCTGGCAGAGCCCTCGCTCTCGCCCCGCTATTCCGCTCCTGGCAGAGCCCTCGCTCTCGCCCCGCTAGTCCTCCCTTTAGGGACCCGCTCCGTCCGCCCGGCTCCCTGCACCTCACCCCCTTTCGGGGTCTCGTGCGTCCTCGCCGCGGCTCTCTCTCTCTCGGTCTCCCAGTCTCCGTGCGGCAGGTACTTCCTGCCCTACTCATCTCCCGAGGGAACAAACACACACAGGTTAAATAGACCAGTGGGACAATGAGTCTGATCACTGACACCTGTCCGTAATCAGCCCATCATTCCCCTCCAATGGCAGTCTAGCTCCCTCTGCAGGCCAGAACGCGCCATGTTCCCCACAACCTTATATATATATATATATATATATATATATATATATATATATATATATATATATATATATATATATATATATATATATATATATATACTATTATGACCCTAACCCCTAACACATGACTATATGTATGACCCTAACACATGACTATATGTATGACCCTAACACATGACTATATGTATGACCCTAACACATGACTATATGTATGACCCTAACACATGACTATATGTATGACCCTAACACATGACTATATGTATGACCCTAACACATGACTATATGTATGACCCTAACACATGACTATATGTATATATACGTATGACCCTAACACATGACCATATATATATACTGTATACGTATGACCCTAACACATGACTATCTAACACATTACCATATATCATTATGTTATATCAATATCGATGTCAATACATGATGTCATGTCCTGTGATGTCATGTCCTGTGATGTCACGTCCTGTGATGTCACTTCCTGTAGGTTCTATGGGGAGACGGAGGCCAGGCTGAGGCAGATCTTCCAGGAAGCGTCTGAAAGGTAACCATGGAAACCCTGCCTGACTATAGGTAACCATGGAAACCCTGCCTGACTATAACGGTTATATTATATTCTTATGTACATAAATGTTGTAGCTCTATGAGTCATGGTGTAGCTCTATGAGTCATTTTGTAGCTCTATGAGGTGTATTGTGGTCATATGAGGTGTATTGTAGTCATATGAGGTGTATTGTAGTCCTATGATGTGTGTTGTAGTCATATGAGGTGTATTGTAGTCATATGAGGTGTATTGTAGTCATATGAGGTGTGTTGTAGTCATATGAGGTGTATTGTAGTCATATGAGGTGTGTTGTAGTCATATGAGGTGTATTGTAGTCATATGAGGTGTGTTGTAGTCATATGAGGTGTGTTGTAGTCATATGAGGTGTATTGTAGTCATATGAGGTGTATTGTAGTCATATGAGGTGTATTGTAGTCATATGAGGTGTATTGTAGTCATATGAGGTGTATTGTAGTCATATGAGGTGTATTGTAGTCATATGAGGTGTGTTGTAGTCATATGAGGTGTATTGTAGTCATATGAGGTGTATTGTAGTCATATGAGGTGTATTGTAGGGCTGCAACTAACGATTATTTTGATAATAGATTAATCTGCCGATTATTTTTTCGATTAATCGGATACAAATGAAAAAAACAGATTTATTTTGCAAATTTTATTTTATGTTTTCTAAATCAGCCAGGCTGATATGTGCAAAATGTATACATGTGCAAAATGAATAAGTATTCATAAAAAATAATATAAATAAAAAAGGCTTTGCTACATCAAATAGGTTTAACAACAGGCCATGGACGATGGCGGTAGATTGTTTCAATAAAGTAGTTGAACTCTAGCTCAATACATGCATTGTTTTAGGTAATAACTTTGCTTAATGTAAAGGTCAGTAACCCAAAGTGCAATATAGGCTACAGACAAGACACTAATGTTTTTATATAACAGATATGCTCCAAAACAATGCAATGTGTCCTCTCACTCCATACAATAGGCTAGGCTACAGTCAGTGCCTCACTCTAACTCACGGGTAGCTTGGTAGGCTACCACTAGCTAGCCTTTAGCTTATCACCTCTGCTCTACCACTGACGTTAGGTGATGCTATCTGTTGTTAGCGGTGATGCTATCTGTTGTTAGCGGTGATGCTAGCTGTTGTTAGCGGTGATGCTAGTCTGACCCAGGGTTAGGTGTAGATGTGTATGGTTCTGCTAGGACCGTGTGGGTGTGTTCTTCCTATCATGCCAGCGGTGATGCTAGCGGTCGTTAGCCAGCTAGCTAAATACACTTGTCATGCAATATTGAATTCATGAATGCGAGCAAACACTCACTGGCTATCGCATTACATTACAGTCATTTAGCTGACGCTTCGCCAGAACTCACAAGTGCATCTCCTTACTAATACAAGTGACTATGAGCATACTCCGGTGCTGAAGGCACTCGAGTCGTTTTCTCCGCCTCCGCCATGATTTGACGCAAGACAGCAACAGGAAGTAGGTTTGTTATGGAACAAGACCCGACGAATCGATAAATCATTATCGATTTGTATCGATTTCATCGATTCGTTGTTGCAGCCCTAGTGTATTGTAGTCATATGAGGTGTATTGTAGCTCTATGAGGTGTGTTGTGGTCATATGTGGTGTATTGTAGTCATATGAGGTGTATTGTAGTCATATGAGGTGTATTGTAGCTCTATGAGGTGTATTGTAGTCATATGAGGTGTATTGTAGCTCTATGAGGTGTATTGTAGTCATATGAGGTGTATTGTAGTCATATGAGGTGTATTGCATCTCTATGAGGTGTATTGCAGCTCTATGAGGTGTATTGTAGCTCTATGAGGTGTATTGTAGCCCTGTTATGGAGCACCTTAGCGCTCTACAGCGTGTCTCTAAGCCCCGCCCCTTCCTGTGACAGGAAGCCGGCCATCATCTTCATAGACGAGCTGGACGCCCTGTGCCCC
>NC_137677.1:29533611-29548611 GCF_963989245.1 Nansenia antarctica | reverse complement strand
CCCCTCCTCCCTGACTCCGCTCCTCCTGCCTGACTCCGCCCTTCCCCCTTACTCCGCCTCTCCCCCTGACTCCGCCCCTCCCCCCTGACTCCTCCCCTCCTCCCTGACTCCTCCCCTCCCCCCTGACTCCGCCCCTCCTGCCTGACTCCTCCCTGACTCCGCCCTTCCCCCTGACTCCGCCTCTCCCCCTGACTCCTCCCCTCCCCCCTGACTCCTCCCTGACTCCGCCCCTCCCTGCTGACTCCTCCCTGACTCCGCCCCTCCTCCTTGACTCCGCCCCTCCCCCCTGACTCCGCCCCACCCCCTGACTCTGCCCCTCCCCCCTGACTCCTCCCCTCCTCCCTGACTCCGCCCATCCCCCCTGACTCCGCCCCTCCTCCCTGACTCTGCCCCTCCTCCCTGACTCCACCCCCTCCCTGACTCCTCCCTGACTCCTCCTTGACTCTGCCCCCAGGTGGGCGTGCCCAGCGCAGCAGAGCGGGGGGACATCCTGTCCCGGCTGCTGAGGCCCCTCCCCTGTAGCGTGACGTCACAGGAAGTGACACAGCTGGCTGACTCCGCCCACGGGTACGTCGGAGCCGACCTGGCCGCTGTCTGCAAAGAGGCAGGCAAGTAGACCCAGGGGGGGGGGGGTGGCTGGGTGTGGGTGGGTGGGTGGGTGGGTGGGTGTGTGTGGGTGGGTGGGGGGGTGGGAGTGTGTGTGTGTGTGTGTGTGCGTGTGTGTGTGTGTGGGTGTGTGTGGGTGTGTGTGGCTGGGTGGGTGTGTGTGGGTGGGTGGGTGTGAGTGGGTGGGTGGGTGTGAGTGTGTGAGTGTGTGTGGGTGTGTGTGTTAGGGTGGTTGGGTGGGTGGGTGTGAGTGTGGGTGTGAGTGTGTGAGTTAGGGCTGCCACAAATGATTATTTTCATAGTCGATTAGTCACCGATTATTTTAACGATTAGTCGACTAATCAGATCATAAATTACAGCTTATCGCACAATAACTCAATCGCTCTTATTTAGCTATCATCTTCTAAATCAGCTTCTAAATTTAGCTTGAAGTTGTTAGTTGTTGTTGTAGGCATGTGCTAACTAAAAATAAAGACAATTAAAATGATTGTTCACTCAAAAATAGATCTTTTAATGAACTTTGCAGCTTGCAGCAGAAGCATATTTATTTCTGGCATCACTTGCATGTAATGTAATGTAATAGTGCAAAACAAAGGGTATAGTGCATCTTCTCAGGCATCAAACACATTTTTAAAATGTAGTAGAGAGTGCAAACTGCTGACTCTCATATCCTTAACCAGCATGTTAAGGATTGATCCGGTCAGGACGGTGGCTTGCGATGACGTCGATTACCAAATATGTCAGCGACGATTTTGGTAATCGATGTCGTCGCGACTAGGAGACTAGTCGTGGCAGCCCTAGTGTGTGTGTGAGTGTGAGTGTGAGTGTGAGTGTGAGTGTGAGTGTGAGTGTGAGTGTGAGTGTGGTGTGTGTGTGTGTGTGTGTGTGTGTGTGTGTGTGTGTGGAGGGGACACACACACACACACACACACAGACCCCTGTCAAGTACTTGCGTGTGTGTGTGTTGTTTTTCAAACGTCAGACAGACAGACAGACAGACAGACAGACAGACAGGCTTCCTTCTGGTTCTGGAACGTATATGTAGGTATTTTTACCTTCTGAAAGGAAGTTTTGGACTGGTGATATCATGAAAGGTTCTTTATATACAATCTGCAGGTCATACACTTCTGATCACTTTCTATAAAACGAGCTATTAGATAATTCACTTTCTATTCAATGTACAATTTTTCATTTCTCAAAAACAAACTGTCAACTTATATGACATCTTGCATACAAGGCATTCTAGAACCTTAACGATAAATAATAACACATAACTGTCAATCAACTATGCAACACATCAATCAATATCCTTTCAACTGTCAATCAATCATGCAACATATTATTCAATCATGTAACCTATAAAGTTACAACATTCTCCCCGCCGATGGACTACCTTGTTGTTCATCTAAATCTCCAAACAATACAGAAACTGAATAGGTCTCCTCAACAATGTCCCTGAGGTAGTGGGAACTGAGCACAACCTAACAAGGCCATCTCTGCCTGGAAACAGTTCTGTGATTCTTCTCAGTTTCCAGGTTTCCCTGGGTGTGTTATCTTCTCCAATGAGCACAACGTCACCCACTTTCAGTGCGGTGGGTGGCGGTGTGTCACAGCGATGTGCTGACTTCAGATCCAGTAGGTAGTCTTTCCGCCACCTACTCCAGAAGCTGGTTGTAAGTCTCTGCCTGTACTTCCATCTTGGTGTGATCTCTGCCTTGTTAGCCGTTGGAGGCTGTGTGTCAGCCGGAAAGGGCTTGGGTCTGATCTAACTAGTCTCTCCCAGAATCCTCCCCACCAGGCTGCTCGCTCTGCAATGAATCTCCAAGTGATGCCCCTTTCTGAGAAGAACTCCAACAGTTGGGGATCTTTGATGGCTTTCCACAGCTCCTTCAAGTCCTGATTAGCTCTCTTGAACGTTCTTGCATTGTCTGAGTAGATTACTTTGCAAAATTAAGGAGGGAGACAAAGAGAGAGAGAGAGAGACAGAGAGAGAGGGATTCAGTTATTCTGTCCTTTGGTAAAGGCGCAGTGATCTGTCGTCTGGCCTTTGCCTTGAACCTCTTGCATCCTGCCACATTGCCCTTGACTATCTGCCTAGCACTTAAGATCCAGTATCTCTCTCTGACTTGTACTAGAGTGTCTCTTACTCCTGAGTGCATCACCTGATCATGGTAGTACTGTATCAGTGTTTCTGAGTATCTATGCTTGCTGGGCAGAACCCTGGGTGCTGCTTTCTGAGTATCTATGCTTGCTGGGCAGAACCCAGGGTGCTGCTCTCTGAGTATCTATGCTTGCTGGGCAGAACCCAGTATCGGTATCATTGTTTAGGGTTAGGGGTCATTGTTTAGGGTTAGGGGTCATTGTTTAGGGTTAGGGTTAGGGGTCATTGTTTAGGCTTTTTCCTAAGTTAGTTTTATCTCCTGACTGAAACTCTGTTGTTGTGTTACTTTGATCCAGTACGTTTCTGCCTCGAAGAGCTCGTCAGCAGTCAGTTCTCCTTGTGTCTTTGTTTTCGTTCGAGCATTGGCTATGAATCTCTTTATCCAGGCGGTCACTCTAAAGACTCTCTTCAGTTTGCTGTGTCTGGCTAGCTCCAACACTGGTTCGGTGAGGTCTGTGTCATTTGCAGTGAGCTGTACAGTGACCTGGTGACTGGATTTGAGTTCTGTGTTCACATCTTCTGGAACATGGTCATCGTCAGTCTCCTCTGACTGGTCAGGTGATGCCAGAATACTGGGTCCGTTCCTCCATAGCTTGCTCTATGTCAGGTTTTCAACAGTCTGTCCTGGTAGGCAGGTCGGCTGGATTTAACTCCACCTGGTATCGTCCATCATTGAAGGTTGTAGTTCTCTCCTGGTATCGTCCATCATTGAAGGTTGTAGTTCTCTCGTCCATCATTGAAGGTTGTAGTTCTCTCTGTTTGAAGGTTGTAGTTCTCTCCAACATCTGTAGAGCCTCTTGAATGAATGAATGAATGAATGAATGAATGAATGGTCTTTATTGTCATTGATATAGTACAGGTACCAAACAACGAAATTTGGGAGGGGGGGCTCCCCTGGTGCTAGGAAAAAAAAACAAAAAACAAGAAGGGAAAAGAGCTGGTTTACATAAATAAAGGCTATGTACACTATCCACTATACCAGGGGTCGGGAACCTTTTTGACTGGGAGAGTCATAAAAGCCAAATATTTCTAAATGTATTTCATTGAGAGCCATATAGTATTTTTAACATATAATAAATTAAATATGTCTTACTTTTAATGCGATTTCTGGTGCTGCATGGTTTTGCTGATGTCCTTGTAGTCTGGTTCATACGTGGTGAGGTTGAGCTTCATGCAGGCGTTGAGGCTTCCATCAGTTAAACGTGAGCGTAGGTTGGTCTTCTTATCCACGGACCCCGATGGGCATCCGAAGTGATATAAAGAGTTTACCTCGATCAATTCTCTTCATCGATATCACATTTTTTTCACAACTTTGCATGCTATACGATGCCACAATTATTTTCCCGAGACGGTAAACACGGCCTAAGTCACTTCCAGTTTTCTCCAACTGGAGAATGTGTCATGTCCGGTTTCAACGCTAAATTTCCATACCATTGGTCGGCCAACCCCAAAAAATAAAAAATAATAAAAAATAATCTGATACATGAGAAAGGTCAAAGGTCAAAGATGGTGCCAAAATATCTCCAAATGGCCTAAACATATAGGTGTCCGCCTAAACATACCTGTACTAAAACAGGTACAAAGTTGCATTTGCTCACATTACTAGCATCGGCTTTGGCACAAGTACTAATAAGACCCTGGAGTACTGATTCCTAGATGATTTGGGCTTGGTTATCAGGTTTCCAAGGTGATATTCACTGTAAAAGCTGTTGTTTTTTTAGGCGGAGACTGAATTTGAGATGTTTTATAATGTTCTAGCTCTATTTGCTCTGACACAGTAACATAGATTTTGATTCTGACACTTCTACAGCCACCCCACAGGTGTTAGCTTTCATTTGATAACAATATCATTATGAAGGCCCTTGTGATTGTGGAGATATTCTATATTCACTGTGGGCATGTCATTTCGAGCAGAAAACCAGAAAAATTAGGTGGATAAGAAGAGGTTTGTTCCTCATATGCGAGAATGACTGCTCACATACATATGTAGAGCCAAACATGGTCAATACGGCAATACTAACACGCTGCATTGTGTGGTATGTCACAGGAAGCTCGTTCCAAGTTTTCAGAATCAGCTGGTCTTCAGGTTGAAGTTTTTTCATTTCTGTCCACTTGTGTTCCCTCGCCAGCTCTGCTCGCTGTCGCGCAAGACTTTCCAACTCTCCATTAAGTGTCTTGAACTTACTCATCCACATGTCTGATGCCTTCAGGTCAGCAACTTCCAGCTCAAAGTCTCCCATAGAGACCCCAGGGATGCATGTCAGGTCGATTTTGTCCACTGCACAGTGCATGTGGATGAGTGATGAACTTGAAAAGACCAGTGCGCGCACAAAATTCTCCAAAACGTGCTTTGAATGACTGCAGGAGATTGGACGTAAAGCCAGCTAGCTGCTGGAGATCCAGATGTTGAGTGGAGTCACTTGCTAAGCATGCATCTCTAAATTGTTGCAGTGTTACAAAGTGCAGAAGACGACCTGTTTCAATGTCCCTGAGAAATACTTCCAGCTTGCTTTCAAATGCAAACACTGCTTGTTGAAGGGATGAGATTGTATTTCCAATACCTTGCATTTTCACATTGAGCTGGTTCAGATGGCCTGTTATGTCCACGAGATAGTGAAACTGCAGGAGCCAGTCAGTGTTGTCTAGCTCAGGATGCTTGACGCCTTTCATTTGAAGAAAAGTCCGGATTTCACTCAGGCAAGCTGCAAAACGGCTGAGCACCTTTCCCCTTGACAACCAACGCTACAAATCCTTTGTTCTTCCCCAACATACAGGGTGCACCATCAGTACAGACAGAAATAAGTTTATCCATCGGCAGTTTTTTTTCTTTAGCAAACTCCATGAAAGACGTGAATAAATCCTCTCCTCTGGTTGTCCCTTTCATTGGCAAAACAGCCAAGCTTTCCTCACGCAGTGTGTCACCTGCAGCATACCTGGCAAATATACTGAACTGAGATAGATGGCTAACATCTGTTGACTCATCTAACGCGAGAGAAAAGTATGTCCCGGCGTTTATGTCCTTAATTTGTGTTTCCTCAACTTGATTTGCCATCATGATGCTACGATCGTGAACAGTTCTTGCTGACAGAGGCATGTCTTTTATTCGTTTGATTATCTTGTCTTTATTTGGGAAGTCATCAAACAGTTCATTGGCCACATCAAGCATGAATGTTTTGGCATACTCGCCATCTGTGAATGGCTTTCCATTCCTGACTATTGCCAAAGCACCCGCAAAGCTAGCGGAATTCCCGTCACCTTGCTTGGTCCACCCACGCAGTTGCTGTTGACTCGTCTGCACTCTCCGCTGTAGCTCCTCGCATGCCTTTTTCCTGCTGTCCCCCGCTGGATATTTCGATGCAAATGAAGCATGATGCGTATCGAAGTGCCGCTTTATATTTGACCGTTTCATCGATGCAATTTTATCATTGCATATTAGACATACCGCAGATCCTGCGATCTCCACAAATGCAAATTCTTCTGTCCACGCAGCCTGGAATGCACGGTAATCATCGTCTTTTTTTCTTTTTGCCATCTTTCTCGTTACAAGGGTTGAAGCGTATAAGCTAGTTCACTATCTGATCAAATTGTTTTTTATTTATTCACCTTTACAACGACCTCTGACACTCTCGCGAGACATTGGTTCCCGACCCACGGGTCACGGGTCATGGGTCCCGTGAAGAGTCCCGTGAAATGTAACTTCAAAACTAATTTCTGTTTACTTTAAAATGACACAGTATTATTACGCAATATCACAAGTATTTTAAAATCAGTTCCAAACTTTTTTTCTTTTCTTTTTTTTTTACTTTTCAACCCAATTGTCTGGGAGCCATATGCCGTCACCGGAAGAGCCATATATGGCTCGCGAGCCATAGGTTCCCGACCGCTGCACTATACTATACTATACAAATAAAACACTGTGCTGTACTCTATGCTATGCTATACCTATTCTAACATTTCCTATTCTCTGAACCTTATGTACCCTAGGGTTGTCATATTGCACATAGTGTTATTGCACATTCATTTAAAGTGTCGCAGTTTGCAGGTTTGAAATGTACACAGTTGTGTTTCAGTATTACACTTGATTTCAATCTAGTAGCTGCCATCAATTTGTCTAGATTGTCCAGGGCCTAGAACCTAGGTCTTTGCTGTGTTCAGGGCCTGGATAGCCCTGGGGTAGAAGCTGAGCTTCAGTCTGTTTGTCCTTGCGAACATGGTCCTGAACTGCCTGTTCGAGGGCAGCCGAGCAAAGTGTTCGTACCCAGGGTGGGATGGGTCTCTGGAGATCTTGGAGGCCTTCCTGAGGCAGCGTGTGTTGTACAGCTCTTCCAGAGAGGGGAGAGGGGCGCCGGTGATCTTCTGGGCCGATCTCACGACTCTCTGTAGCGCATTCCTCTCTGCGGCTGTGCAGCTGGAGAACCAGATGCAGATGCAGTAGGTGAGGATGCTCTCCACTGCGCAGCGGTAGAAGGTCACCAGCATCTCCTGTCCGATGTGGTCTTTCCTGAGGACTCTCAGGAAGAAGAGCCGCTGTTGTGCCTTCTTGATGATGGCTGCTGTGTTGATCTTCCAGGACAGGTCATCCTGTATGTGCAGCCCCAGGAATCGGAGGGTTGAGACTCTCTCCACGCTCTCTCCGTCGATGAGCAGGGGCTGGACCTCAGATTTTTTCCTCCTGAAGTCCACGATGATTTCCTGGGTCTTTGACTGGTTCAGCAGCAGGTTGTTAACCTTGCACAGCTTGCTCAGCTGCTCTACCTCATCCCTGTACGCCGCCTCGTCCCCCCCCCGAGATGCAGCCCACCACGGTGGTGTCGTCTGCAAACTTTGCGATGGAGTTGCTGGGGTGGACGGGGGTGAAGTCGTAGGTGTAGAGGTTGTAGAGGATGGGGCTTAGCACGCAGCCCTGGGGGGACCCAGTGCTGAGTCTGAGGGCTGTGGAGGTGTGGGAGCTCTTCTTCTGCTGGGTTCTGTGTTTTCTCGCTTGTGATACCCAGAGACTAAATTTCCCAGAATGCACTCAGTTGCTTGGAGATGAGTGTGTCTTCATCCTTTTGGATGAACATGCATGTTGCCTCGGTGACACTTGACATGGATACTGGTCCCTGCACAGACCATCCAAAGGTGCTCTCCAATGCAACTAAAGTATCTGTCAGCCTCTCCACTCTGCCTGATACTATTTTCCAGTAGTAGTCTACTCCTATCAGGATGGAGAGCTCAGGATCATCATCATTTCCTGGGAAGTCTGCTAGCTGCAGTCCCATTCTCTTGAGTTCATGTTGGATCTGGTCACCAGGGACCTTCATCACTGCTGAGCACACCTGTGGGGTTTCTATAACCTCTATTTCTATTCTCTGCTGCGTGTCCCAGACATTCTCCAAGATGACTTTCACTGTGTTGTGTCGTGACGTTACAGGGACAGAGGAGCCAAACGTGTGAAGAGTAAGTGTCTCCTGCCTGATCACTGGTAACTTCAGGCTCTTCACCAGGTTTCATGAATGAAGCTCCTCTGACTCCCTCCGTCTAGAAGGCAGCGAGCTATCTTCCTGCCTGATGGACCTCCCACCCAGGCCGTGGCAGTCTGTAGCAGCACAGTGTTCTGTCCATTCGGTTTCATCTTCTCTGAGTGGGGGATGGCTGAGGAAACGACAGCCTTTTCAGACACAGTGGGGCGCTGCACCTCACTTCTCTTCCCAGTGCACACAGCAATGTGATGTCTTCTTCCACATGTTGCACATGACACATCCTTTACTTTACTGAATTTTGCAATGTGTTTCTGTCCTAAACACACAAAGCATCTTCCCATTTTCATCAGTTTGTCTTTGCGTTCAGCAACATTGTGGTCTGGGCAATGTTCTGTGTTATGGTCTGCACTGTCATAAACAGTTGTGTGTCTTCTGGCTGGATGTATGCAGTGCAGCAGCAGATTGCATTCTTGGGCTTTTCGGTTTCATGTCATTGTATGAGTATGACTGCTTCCATGGCTTGCTCTCTGCTTTCTGTTGGTAAGGTGATTTTGTCATTTGTAGTGCTCTTTCCCTGCTCTGAACTTCCTTCTGTAGGAATCTGACTATCTCAGAGACCTTCCATTCATCATCTACTTTCCTCTGACGACTTTATTCAAGAGCTATGTCATCTGGAATCATCTGCAGTAAGATTGGTTATAGTAGGCTTCCGTAGGTTCCTGAAACTACACCCAATGACTCCAAGCTCCTAATCTGAATTTCACATTCATCATATAGCTGCTTCAATGCATTCACATCAGAGGATTTCTTCACAGGAGTTAGATTCAGTAGCTTTGACATGTGAGCACTGATCACAAGATCTTTCCTTCCAAACCTACTGCAGTAAGGTGATTGCACTATTAGTGTTGTTCCGATCCCGATACTAGTATCGGCATGGCCACCGATACGCACAAAAATGCTGGTATCGGTATCGGCGAGTACTTTTTTTTTTTTTTTTAAGTACTAAAGTTATTTTGTTTGTAAATGTTCACTTGCTGTTGCACTACTACTACGACTGTTTTATATCTTAAATGGATATTGCACTGATTGGCATCTGTGAGAGCCACATTTCAGGTTTTATAAGGGGTTGATTTTCTTGTCACCATACCAGGTAGACAATAAAAAAAAGTTCTATAGTATTCACTCTCTGTTGGTATTTTTTCCTGTTTTACAAAGGTTTTGAGCAGTGCCAGACTAAGTGTTAGCAATAATTTTACATCGAGGTGAGTATGCGGCTCAAAAAACATGTTTTTTTGTTTTGTTTTTTCAAACGCTGTGGTATCGGATCGGTACTCGGTATCGGCAAGTACTGCACGGTCAGGTATCGGTATCGGTATCGGGATCAAAAAATGGTATCGGAACAACACTATGCACTATCATAGTTTACATCAGTTAACATCAGTCCTGATACTGCCTTTGCAGCTGGTCCAGTGAGATATGTTTTCAGGTAAGGGAACTTCTCTCTTTTGCACAGTGCATCATTCTGGTGAATAGCAGAATGCTTACTTTTGGCTCCAAAAGTCCTGCCACCTACTGACATCTCCATTGTATTTGTCAATAATTAACCGTGGTAGCTTTACTGATTGTCTCTGTGCTGATGATGCAGCTGAATTAACATCGCTCACCCTCTGCTGCGTTGGTATTGGGTTCCGCTCCTCCTGTCTCCTTATCATACGCTGTGCGCGACTCCTCAGTGTGATGACGCGTTCCCTGTATTCCTCCTCTGTTTCAATCTCCGCCTCCAAATCATCCAATACAGTCAGCTGTTCTATTCCGTGGTCGAGTTCAAACAAACTGTCCTCCTTAACGCCCAGCATATCCAATAAAGTGCTCAAGTGATCAGTATCCGTATTTGGCTTGGCCATTTCCAAGTCAATCTGATTCAAAACTCGTGTAGTCGCGCATCTGATGGTACCCCGCCTTCGTCTCATTCTTTCACCTTCGGTCCGACGTTCTTCTTCAGCCAATCCAGCTAGCATCTGGCTAGCATCTCCATTCGAACAGTTCATGTTTATCCCGGGTTTCGGCACCAAAAGATTGAGTATTTTTACCTTCTGAAAGGATGTCTAGGACTGGTGATATCAAGAAAGGTTCTTTATATACAATCTGCAGGTCTTACACTTCTGATCACTTTCTATAAAACGAGCTATTGGATAATTAACTTTCTATTCAATGTACAATTTTTCATTTCTCAAAAACAAACTGTCAACTTCTAACATACAAAGCATTCTAGAACCTTAACGATAAATAATAACACATAACTGTCAATCAACTATGCAACACATCAATCAATCTCTTTTAACAGTCAATCAATCATGTAACATATTAATCAATATCCTTTCAACTGTCAATCAATCATGCAACATATTATTCAATCATGTAACCTATAAAGTTACAACAGTATAAACAGGATGCAGTCATGTCTGATTGTGAATCCCCCCTGGTCTCTCCCCCCCTGGTCTCCCCCCCCCTGGTCTCCCCCCCCCACACACACACACCAAAAAGACATGAAAACATAACAAGAAGAAGAAGCTTCATGTCCAAGCAAGACCTTGAAAAACTCATTCATGCATTAGTTTCCAGTAGATTTGATTATTGTAATGGTCTACTAACAGGCCTATCTAAAGGAGCTGGTCTACTAACAGGCCTATCTAAAGGAGCTGGTCTACTAATGGTGCTTTTCCACTACAGTGCCAGCCCGGGTCGACCCGGTCTGGCCCGGTTTATTATCCTTTTTCCATTGCCAACCGAGCTGGCCCGAAGCGAGCCGAACCGGGCCGAAAGGTACTTTTTTAGCTACCCTTCAAGAGCAGGAACTACAGGGCCGAAAGGTACTTTTTTGCCAGGCTGCGTGTGACGTGTGACGCTGCACACCGTTGATTGGTCAATGGAAATCGTCATCCCATGTTCATAGATTTCATCACTAACCGCCATTTTTAAATACCACAACAGATTTCGCTCTAGGAAAATGTCACTTACAGTTTCTGTAATAACGTATTAATAAAGATTAGAAAAAATATGATAACCATCGTATTATCTTAGTTTAATGTCATTTCAATGCATCATAGAACTTTTATTTACAACAAGCATAACAAAAAAAATCGCTATTATGGCGATGTCCTGTAGAACTGAAAGTGGCAGTTAACAGACAGGTAACATCCATATGCTGTATATATAAATAATGTCAGTGTCGACCGTGATAGCAGTGTCGTATCGACACCATTCAAATGGTTTCAGATTCCCTGTCCTCTCCCCTATCCGGAAACGTTTGAATTGTTATCCTACGGTAAACCACAGTTATTAACCCGCAAAGGGTGCCTCCGGGCACCGTGTTTGTCCGTGAATAACACCGGCTATGAAGGTGGTACAAACACAATACTCCTTTGCTAACTTCACCATCGGTATACGGTCATTTTGAGCCCTGAACCACCGCGCTGACACCCCGAGAAGATATGCTTTTAACCGTAAACTCAATGAACCGGGAGTTCACCCCCTGCTGCAAGCGTATCTATAACGAACGCGGAGATTGTATGAGCCCCGCGTCAGTCAGCCTTTCCGTAGAAATACGTCGCACGGTTATATATCGAACGTTACATGTTTTAAGGCTGATCTGTGCATGATAGTGCTGCATTATGTTGATCTATTTATATCGACCTATTCTTGCCAATTCCTTATTACCAGTGGAAAGGGGGAAGACTAAAACACTTTGAATGGAATAGATAGGACTTTCCGTTCAATAGAGGAAGCATGACACTCGCGAGTTCATCTCGCTTTTCCCCCCGTTAATGTATTAAACAATCTAAGCAATCTAATCAGAGCAGTTGTTATTATGTAATATTATTGATGGATGTGCCATTTTTTATGGAGAGCAGTGAGCGGATGACTGGATGTGAGCATGTATTTGACTAATGCCGATAGATTGTCTTGCTCCGAAACCCGAGCTGCCGCTGCAGACAGGATTGTTCCTTCAAACTACCGTAATTCATGAACTATATGCCCAATCTAAAAAATTCAAACAGTTTCTGAAAGCAGAGAAGTTGCACTTTTTGAACAGTTGAACTTTTCTAGGCTTATTACGGTAGTTCACCAACAAAAAAAAGCACAGTGCTCAACGTGTCAGGAGAAATAAAAATAGAAACGGGGCTTGTCTAGTCTACTAGAACTGAAAACGGCAAGTAACAGGCACTTAACGTTACATGTTGTAAGGCTGATCTGTGCACGATAGTGCTGCATTTGGACATAATTCTAATCGCATTTCCCCCCGCTGATCTGTATAGCGGCGGGAATCTTATGACACGTAACTCCTCCTACAGTTCCGGGTCTTTCCTGTATAGTGGAAAACGTCGTACCCAGAACTGTTCAAAAGCGTGCTGAGGCGAGCCGTGCCGTGCCGACCCGGGCAGTGTAGTGGAAAAGCGCCATAACAGGCTTATCTAAAGAAGCTGGTCTACTAACAGGCCTATCTAAAGGAGCTGGTCTACTAACAGGCCTATCTAAAGGAGCTGGTCTACTAATGGCGCTTTTCCATTATCGGCCCGGATTGCTTCGGGTCGGCACGCTTCGGCACGCTTTTGAACAGTTCTGGTTTTCCACTATACACAACAGACCAGGAACTAGTAGGAGGAGTAGGCGATAGTAGGCGGAGTTACGCGTCATAAAAGCGCGCCATGGTGGTGACGTATATTTTCACGAGACACAACACAGCCACAACAACAGCGACATGGAGGAACTTGAAGCTATCGTATACTTTTTCCTCGGCATGTGGTATATTACTAACCGTGATTTTTTTGGAGAGAAAGAGAAAGAGAGAGAGGAAGCTATGTACACATAATAAAGTCATGTTTTTTGAACCCTTAAAACCACTGCCTTCACTTGTCTGCTTTATGAACTGTAGTATCATTGTGTGCCGTGTTATTCACGGACAAACACGGTGCCCTTTGCGGGTTAATAACTTCGGTTTACCGTGGGTTAGGATAACAATTCAAACGTGTCCGGATAGGGGAGAGGACAGGGAATCCAAAACCATTTGAATGGTATCGATCCTACACTCCTATCACCGTCGACAGCGCGGAGCGAATTCCCTGTTAAAACGTTTCTCTGCCCCCGCTGTCAACGGGACTTTCAACCAGCAGCAAGCGGTGCTGCGAGCAGCAGCGGCCGGGTGAACTCCCGGTTCGTTGACTTTACGGTTAAAAGCACAACTTCTCGGGGTGTCAGCGCGGTGGTTAATGGCTCAAAATTACCGTAGACCGATGGTGAAGTTAGCAAAGGAGTATTGTGTTTCTACCACATTCACAGCCGGTGTTATTCACGGGCAAAGACGGTGCATAATAGCGATTTTTGTGTTATGCTTGTTTCAAATAAAAGTTCTATGATGCATTGAAATGACATTAAACTAAGATAATACGATGGTCAGCATAATTTTTCGAATCTTTATTAATAAGCTATTACAGAAACTGTAGTGACATTTTCCAAGAGCGAATGTGGTATTTCAAGATGGCGGTTAGCGAAGAAATCTATGAACATGGGATGACGATTTCCATTGACCAATCAACGGTGTGCAGCGTCACACGTCACACGCAGCCTGGCAAAAAGGTTCCGGATCTAAATTTAGACCCTGGTATCGAAGGGGAGCTAAAGAAGCGAGCCGAACCGACCTGACCCGACCCGGCCCGACAAATGGAAAAGCGCCAAAGAGGGGCTGGCCCGGGCTGGCCCGATAGTGGAAAAGGGGCTTAAAGGCGCTGTTCGTAAGCTGCAGCTCATCCAAAACGCCGCTGCTAGGGTCCTAACAAAAACAAAGAAGTTTGAACACATTACACCAATCCTGAGATCCCTACAGTGGCTACCAGTCTCACAGAGAATTGAATTCAAAATCCTCCTAATTACATACAAATCACAAAATGGTCTTGGACCCAAATACATATCAGATCCCCTCCCACCCTATATTCCAGCAAGGCCCCTAAGGTCAGCTGAGAAACAAAACACGGTGCAGCAGCTTTCAGTCACGCTGCCGCATGCTCCTGGAACAAACTCCCTGAAGAAATCAAACAGGCCCAAACCCTTTAAATATTTAAATCTAAACTAAAAACCTTCATGTTCTGCAGCAATTATGAGTTTTATGATCCATAAACCAAGCGCTGTAAACACTTCTAGCTATATATTTTCATTCATTGTCTTATTATATAGTTACATGTTTATTTTTTACATTTTTTATCTATTCTTGCCATTTTTATTTTGTTACTATCCTTCTTTTTCTCTATTGTTTTTCTGCTGTATATAAAGCACTTTGAATTGCCCCTGTTGTATGAAGTGTGCTGTACAAATAAACTTGCCTTGCCTTTGTGTGTGTGTGTGTGTGTGTGTGTGTGTGTGTGTGTGTGTGTGTCTTCCTGCAGGTCTCCATGCATTGCGTCGTGCCCTGATCAGAGGGCCTCTCTCTGGGGAGGGGGACCAGGGGAGAGGGCCTCTCTCTGGGGAGGGGGACCAGGGGAGGGGGCCTCTCTCTGGGGAGGGGGACCAGGGGAGGGGGCCTCTCTCTCGGGAGGGGGACCAGGGGAGGGGGGCTCTCTCTGGGGAGGGGGACCAGGGGAGGGGCCCTCCCTCAGACCTCCAGCTCCAGGGGAGGGGGCCTCTCTCTGGGGAGGGGGACCAGGGGAGGGGGGCTCTCTCTGGGGAGGGGGACCAGGGGAGGGGCCCTCCCTCAGACCTCCAGCTCCAGGGGAGGGTGTG
>NC_137677.1:29521111-29528611 GCF_963989245.1 Nansenia antarctica | reverse complement strand
ACCCTTGGGTCACCCCACATGTCATTTTAATTTGGTCAGATACAAAATTGCCAATGGAGACATAGTAGCTTCTGTCCTGTAGGTAGGATCTAAACCAGTTTAGGGCAGTGCCCGAAAGTCCTACCCAGGTTTTTAGTCTATCTATTAGAATGTTGTGGTCTACAGTGTCAAAGGCAGCACTAACAGTGGTGCAAACTTGTCACCTTTTGGCGAAATTAGCTGTTTTTACCTCAAAATAGGTGACCCACGTGAATCATGTAGATCTGAAGAAAAAAAAGGATGCGGGGGGGGGGGGGGGTCTACATCTACATCTCATCCAAGTCACATGATGCCCGAGCTAACATCTTCCTGTCTGCTAAACTCTGCATGGGTTGAAATAAAACGCCTTAAAAAGGTCTTAAGATGGAAGTAGAAACATAAGAAGTAATAAAATAAAATAACATAGAAATAACTTTTATGTTGCGATAACTTCTCAACAGGATTTTACAGGGTAATTGTAATTCTTAAACTATATGTGCACTCCAAAAAACTCCAACCGTTTCTGAAAGCAGAGACGTTGCACTTTCTAACCATTTGGAGTTATTACGTAGTTCACCAAAAAACAAATGCATTGACCTCAAAGGAGCTGGAGAGTGATTTGAAGATATTATCAAAGCGTACGGGTGATCGACAGGCGCGTACGCTTTGATAATATCTTCACTCACGATCATCTAGTCTAGTCTCGCGCCTGCGCCGTCTGTTGTTCGATTATCGCCGGATCGATATTTTGTCCCCCCCCCTGTGTGTGTGTGTGTGTGTGTGTGTGTGTCATATATCTCAGTATGTAGGCAATGCAAATAAGCTTGAACCTTGACACTTTTGAGTGTAAGTAAGTGTGTGGGTTTATTCTGTTATTTATGCTATTAGATCTAGTATTGTGTTGAGAAGCAATGGAAATGAATCAATAAATTGATAGAGTAGGCTAACTTACAAGTTCTATATGTGTGGTGGCCTGGGAAAACCCGTCGGATGTCGCTGGCGTTCGTTTGTGGCAAAGAGCAAAAATAGATGGAAATGTCCTATTTCGGCGATTTTGATATTATGTGGTATTCTAGTACTTTGAACTCCATACTACATTATGGTGAATAAACATTTTAAGAAAACAAAAGAGAAAGTACTTATTTTTATGTTTTTGCGGTGGGTAGTTTGCTAGCGAAACAACGTCAAGTTGAACGTGTCTCATTCTCAGTTAAGCAACGCACGCACACATGAGCGAAAGGAGAGACGATACTTCCACCTGTGTTATTGCCAGTTTACTGATGCTCACAATAAGCATAAAGTAATAAAATGTTAACTAGAAGACACACAAATGGATCTGTCCCTCGCATACCGACGAGGCGAGTAGACTAACACCGCATCACAAGCAGACAAACGAGACCGGCCGATCTGCATAGGCTCCTCCCCCGACCCGGAGGAGAAAGGGGTCGGGGGCAGCATTTCTCACCTTTCACTTTTTTTGACATGATACATTAAAATGCTCATAACTTTTTAAAATAAAGGGCTATCTCAGTCATTCAACCAGTTATGAATAGCTGAGAACTTCTAATTTATGGAAATATAAAAAAATTAAAATGTCAAAATGCCACCATGTGAAGGGTTTTCCCAGGCCACCACACATATGCAACAGAACAGATCACCCAGCATTGCTAATGAAAAGAATCAACGAATGAACGAATCAACAAATCTAATACCAATACCAATCAATAGGTCTTAAATTATCTTAAAAGTGGTCTTGTTTTCGGGCAAAAAAAACAATTGTCACCTTTTTGGACCATGACCAGTTTGCACCCCTGACTAAGATCTAGTAGTACCAAAACTGAGAAAAGGCGAAAGCCTGATTAAAAGTCATCAAAGAGATATTTTAGGGTCAAATAATTGCTAAGTTGTTCGTGGGCAACCATTTCAATAATTTTTCCTGTACAGGGAAGGTTTGATATGGGTCTGTAGTTGTTTAGTACAAATGGGTCTAGGCCGTTCTTTTTTAGTAGAGGCTTAATAACTGCAGTTTTCAGGGCTTCAGGGAAGATTCCTGATGAAAGGGAGGTGTTCATTATTTGTATTAGTTCGCCTGCCATGCAGCTAAATATGTTTTTTTAAAAGCTTGTTGGCAGGACATCAAGGGCACAGGTGGATGGTTTAAGACGTGACATGATTTTATCTAGGGTCTTGTAATCAATGGTGTTAAATTGTGACATGGTTGTTATGTCCGCCCTATTTGAGGTTGTTAATGGGGACATGTTTTCCATGCCTGACACAGAAGACCTAATGCCTTGTCTAATGGTTTCTATTTTATTGTTAAAAAAGGATGCAAGCTCATTGCATTTACTAGTTGAGTGAAATTCCTGAGCAATGGGTGTTGGGGGATTTGTTAGTCTGTCAACAGTTCTGAAAAGGATGCGGGCATTATTGATGTTATTGTTTATGATCTTAGAGATAAATGATTGCCTGGCGGTTCTTATTTCTAAGTTATAGTTTTGAAGATTCTCTTTATAGATATCATAGTGGACTTGAAGGTTTGTTTTTCTCCATCTGCGCTCTGCTTTACGACATTCTTTTTTTTGGCTCTTTACGGATGGGGCAGTTCTCCAGGGAGCTTTTTGCTTACCAGAGATGCATTTGGATCTAATGGGTGCAATATCATCAATGGTTTTTGTGATTTTTCAGTTGAAATCGTGTAGAAGGTCATTTACTGAGGTTGGAATAGAAGTTTGGGGGGGGGCTAGGGAAAAGGCCTGTGTGAACAGTACACTGGTCTTTTCATTGATATATTGTTTGGAAATAGTTTTAGACATAGTTTGAATAACAGGAAAGATAGATACGTCAAAGAATATGCAACAATGGTCAGACAGGGCAATGTCAGTTACAACAACATTTGAAATATCTAGGCCTTGACGTGATGATAAGGTCCAGAGTGTGACCTCGATTATGAGTAGGGAGGTTCACATGTTGTTGAAGTTCAAAAACAGCTAACAGAACAGAGAGTTCTTTGGGTTTGTTGTCCTCTGGCTTTTGTTGTCCTCTGCAAGCTCGTTGCATTTACTAGTTACTATCTGAGTCTGAAGAATCCTGCGCTGTAGGCCTTTCAGTTGGTTCAAGAGCATCGAGGGAAGGGGGAGCAGAGTTTATGAGGTTGAAGAGTATGTTGTTCATTAAATGGTATTCTCCCGATCTGTTTAAGTGGAGGCCATCTCTTTTGAATAGGTCTCTCTGCCTCCAGAATATGTTCCAGTGGTCAATGAATTTCAGCCCTTTAAGTTTGCACGCACCAGAGAGCCACGTGTTAAGACATAGGAGCCGGCTGAATTCCAGGTTACCTCTGTCAACAGGGGGCAGCGGTCCCCAGATGAATGTCTCTATCTTAAGCTTGTCAAGTCTATTGGAAAGTTCCATGAAATCACGTCTCAAGTCTACTGAGCCCATTTTACGTGAATCGGTTTGTCCCACATGTAATACAAGACGCTTTGTGTCTGGGTTTTTAGACAGTGTTTCTTCCAAATCTTTTGTTATTTCTGAGACCGTTAGGTTAGGAAGACAGTGGATACGTAATTTTTTACCTCTTACGTTTCTGATCGCCGAGTCTCCAATCAACAAAGTATCTTTTGGAGGTGAAGTCTGTTTCATCCGCTGCATATCACACAGAGAAGTAGAAGAAGGAGGGGGTGACCTTGAGCTTGTGCCTGCGGGCCGGGGAGTCACGTGATTCCCAGGCTTGGGAAATCTTGGCGGGACTCTGGTGTTCTTATCTCGGGCCTTGGGAGTCATGCCGGCTCGCTGCTCCGCGGTGTCTCAGACTCCGATCTCGGCTCTGTTTAGTCATGCAAGCCCATGGCTCGGGCCTACCTGTTGCTAATGAGATAGATAGTGTTGTTCCGATACCGATACTGGTATCGGCATGGCCACCGATACGCACAAAAATGCTGGTATCGGTATCGGCGAGTACTAACAAATATATAACACCCGATACCAAACTTTCACTATCGCGGAAAAACAAACACGTAACTGTGGTTGTCGAGGAGAGGAGCGGTGGAGCAGCGAGGCTCACCTCAGGTAACCTGCTGTCCCTTCCAGCTGCTCAGAGCCCAAGCTAAGCTATGCTACCGGGGCAACGTTCGGAAAGTCCCCCTGAGAGCGCCGGAGCGCACACTGGGCTCCGACGTCATAAACGGACCGAGGAATCCGATTGGACAAGAGGCGTTCTACGAGTGCCGATCAGTTTCCCAGAGCGACTTTTACCAACGCAGCCCTCAGACATAGACTACGCCACTCCGCTTAAAGCGATACAACCCACAGCCAAGATAGGACACATTTTACAGGAAAAACATATCGACCTTAATCGATATTTATTTCGGTTGCACAGTCTAGCACCGCCACCGGCGTGCTGGAGAGAGTTCAAATAATAATAATAATGTCCGCGCGGCCGCTTCTCCGAGTCCCGCCCAGCTGTTCCCCTTTCGGGATAGTTCTCGGCTCCGTCTCCGCGCCACACCCCCTTTCGGGATCTGCTGTTGTGGCTCTCCGTGTCTCTCTCTCTCTCCGTCTCTCTCTCTCTCTCTCCGTCTCTCTCTCTCTCTCTCTCTCTCTCTCTCTCTCTCTCTCTGTCTGTCTGTCTGTCTCCGTGCGGCAGGTACTTCCTGCCTCCTTCCTTCTCCCGAGGAGAAGTTTTCTCTATGTTTGTTTGAATTGTTTACATATGCAGAACACAGAACACACATGCATTAGTGGTGCAGGAAGGCCTACTGTCACAGCGGAGTGTGTGCGACGCGCTGGCCAATGGGAGAAAGATCATCGGCCACTTCAAGCATTCCCCACTGGCCACTTCACGTCTGCAAACTGTACAGACTGAACTTGGAATGCCATTTTTTATTTATTTTTTTCTTCAAACGCCGTGGTATCGGATCGGTACTCGGTATCGGCAAGTACTGCACGGTCAGGTATCGGTATCGGTATCGGGATCAAAAAATGGTATCGGAACAACACTAGAGATAGAGTAGCGATTCTCGAGTGCAGAGAGTTGCCCCTGGAGAGTATATTCCAATAAGTCTACTTTCTTTGAAAGATCCACACAACTTTGACAGATAGCAGGCATGGTAGGAATAAAAGCTATATGAAAAATAGTTAAAACTATAAAAAAAGAAGCAAGAAAAAAGCAGGAAAGCAGTGCTAGGAGAGGAGCGAGGGAGAAACACGTCTAATCTACTCAGAAGCAGCACAAGTAGGAGGGTAGGAGCAGGGTTGTTAGCCTACAGAACATTGCTATTGCAGGTTGATGACTTGTGTGATTGATTGACAGCGTGAAACTCAAGTTGTGAATCGAGAGCGTCGATGCTTTTCCACTGATCCTTCTGACTCTGTTCTGAGGGGCTGCAAAACCTGGGGAGGGAAACCTGAAAATAGTTGAAGAAGCTTATTTACTCTCTCTCTCTGTCTCTCTCTCTGTCTCTCTCTCTGTCTCTGTCTCTCTCTCTCTTTCTCTGTCTCTCTGTCTCTCTCTCTCTGTCTCTCTCTCTCTCTGTCTCTCTCTCTGTCTCTCTCTCTCTGTCTCTCTGTCTCTCTCTCTGTCTCTCTCTCTGTCTCTCTCTCTCTTTCTCTGTCTCTCTGTCTCTCTCTCTCTGTCTCTCTCTCTCTATGTCTCTCTCTCTGTCTCTCTCTCTGTCTCTCTGTCTCTCTCTCTCTGTCTCTCTGTGTCTCTGTCTCTCTCTCTCTCTGCAGGGCTTAAAGTTCTCCGGCACTGTGCCGGATTTCCGGCGCGGGGGAATTTTGAGCAAAAAAAACAGTCATTTCTAACTGCAATTGCGGCATTGTGCCGACGTGGTGGCGGGGGCGCTGTTTCGCAAATAAGTTAGCTTTCGTGTTTGCTAGCGAAACAGCTGATAGTTGATGTTGACTGCTCAAGGAGAATACATATTTACAGTACAAGTACAGAATGCCTGAGAGCCTTATATTGCATTATATTACATTATATTTTGAATGGTCATCTGGTGCCTGAATATTGTTTTTTCCTTTACATATGTATAATGAAATTTCCACCATAAATTGATGGAGAAAGGGCACAAATTGGTGCATATCAATTCACCAGAATGCAAGAAATTAAGTGTTTGATGCTCGTTTAAGGACCCCCAGACAGCCCTGCTTCATGGGTCCCCCCCGATGTCAAACACCACTGGTACCACCTCCGCCTCATTTTGAGCCAGGAAAAACCCTGAGTAGTGACGGGAAGCCTTATGGGACGTGGTGCCAAGAAAGAGAATATAAGTGATAGTGGCTTAATAAGTAATCAGTTTGTTCTTTTAAAGACATGTATATATTTTATTCTGTATTGTTATAGTGATAGTGGCTTAATAAGTGATGCAATCAGTTTGGCCTTTTAAAGACATCTAAATATATTATTTTATTTTGTATTGAGTATAAAACAGTATTATGAATGAATGAATGAATGGTCTTTATTGTCATTAATACAGTACAGGTACCATACAACGAAATTTAGGAGGGGGGCCCCCCTGGTGCTTGGAAAAAGACTAAAAACACGAGGGCCAAGGGTAAAATAAAAAAGGGAAAAGAGCTGGTTTACATAAATAAAGGCTATGTACACTATCTACTATACTACTATACTATACAATAAAACACTGTGCTGTACTCTATGCTATGCTATAAATATCCTAACTGTTCCTATATCTGAACCTTATGTACACAAGGGTTGTCATATTGCACATAGTATTGTTGCACATTCATTTAAAGTATTAATGCATTTTAACATTGAGACATATATTTTGTATTGACTATAACATAGTATTAATGCATTTAAACATTGAGACAAGAAGCTGTCTTCTGTACCCGCTCTCCCAATATCTCAAACTGTGACCCCCCTCCCCAAGAAAAAGTTTCAGGCACAGGATTTTTTCACACTTTAAGCCCTGCTCTCTGTCTCTCTCTCTCTCTCTCTGTCTCTCTATGTCTCTCTCTCTCTCTCTCTCTCTCTGTGTCTCTCTGTCTGTCTCTCTGTCTCTCTCTCTCTGTCTCTCTCTCTCTCTCTGTCTCTATGTCTCTCTCTCTCTTTCTCTCTCTGTCTCTCTTTCTCTCTCTCTCTGTCTCTCTCTGTCTCTCTCTCTCTGTCCTTCTGTCTCTCTGTCTCTCTCTTTCTCTCTCTGTCTCTCTGTCTCTCTCTCTGTCTCTCTCTTTCTCTGTCTCTCTCTCTGTCCTTAAATATTGTGATCTGCCAGCTGATCCTCTCCTACCCCCTCCTGTGTGTGTGTGTGTGTGTGTGTGTGTGTGTGTGTGTGGGTGTGTGGGTGTGTGGGTGTGTGGGTGTGTGGGTGTGTGGGTGTGTGGATGGACGCCAGGTTTCCATGAGGTGCTCTGTTCCCTGGAGTCAACACTGCTGGCCTGGCCTGTGTTAGAGAGAGGGAGGGGGGAGGGAGGGGTGTGTGTGTGTGTGTGTGTGAGTGTGTGTGTGTGTGCGGTGGT
>NC_137677.1:29503056-29515556 GCF_963989245.1 Nansenia antarctica | reverse complement strand
TTGATACACACACACACACATGCACACACACACACAAACATTACATTGTCAGCCTCTCATTTTCCATCACCATATGTAATAGAAGTGTGTTGACACGAGGCTAGCTTGTTGCTAATGAACAGACCTTCTATGGAGCGCTAACGTTAGCTTGTTGCTAATGAATATTTGTATAGCACTTTTCCTGCAAACGTTGCAGCTCAAAGTGCTTTAATCATTATATAATCATCATTTAATCATTTAGTCATTTAAAGGCAATATTAAAAAGATGGGGTTTTAGTCTTGACTTGAACATATGTGCTGAGGTTGCATCCCTAATGTAAACTGGCAGTGAGACACAATCTGGAGCATAAAATGAGAATGCAGCCTCACCAAATCTCTTCTTTTGTACATGTGGTACACAGAGAAAACCAGCGTCAGAAGACCTGAGAGCTCTATTAGGCTGATATGCTAGCAGAAGACCTGAGAGCTCTATTGGGCTGATATGCTAGCAGAAGACCTGAGAGCTCTATTGGGCTGATATGCTAGCAGAAGACCTGAGAGCTCTATTGGGCTGATATTAGTGTTGTTCCGATACCATTTTTTGATCCCGATACCGATACTGATACCTGACCGTGCAGTACTTGCCGATACCGAGTACCGATCCGATACCACGGCGTTTGAAAAAACAAAACAAAAAAACATGTTTTTTGAGCCGCATACTCACCTCGATGTAAAATTATTGCTAACACTTAGTCTGGCACTGCTCAAAACCTTTGTAAAACTCGTAAAGTTTTTGTAAAAAAAAAGTTTTTGTAAAGTACCAGCATTTTTGTGCGTATCGGTGGCCATGCCGATACTAGTATCGGTATCGGAACAACACTAGCTGATATGCTAGCAAAAGGTCACTAATAATAATAATAATAATAATAATAATAATAATAATAATAATACATTTATTTTATAAGGCGCCTTTCATGGCACTCAAGGTCGCCGAATATATGTAAGTTATATATAATAATAACTTTTTATTTGTATAGCGCTTTTCCTGTAAACGTTGCAGCTCAAAGTGCTTTAATGTCCTCAGGAGAGAGATCCGGTGTGTGTTGTCATGGTTATCGGGTTTAATAAAGATGTCTTGCATTGTCATGGTTACCAGGGTTAATGAACATGTTACGTCTTCTGCCTGGACTAACAGTAATAAGGATGCATGAACAAGGAGCTACAGTTTTCACATCTTTACTGTCAACGTCAAGTTCAACAACAACATGTACATATCAATACGCACCAACATAACATGTACATATCAATGCGCACCCACAGTATAGCAACAACATAAAATAGTCCCATGCCTATTGCATACATAACAATTCCTTCCTTCCAGCATTGATGTACCGTATTTTCCGGACTATAAGTCGCTCCGGAGTATAAAAAAATGCGACATTAAGAGGAAAAAACATATATAAGTCGCACTGGACTATAAGTCGCATTTATTTTGAAATATATTTAGCAAAATCCAAGACCAAGAACAGACATTTAATCTGGAAAGGCAAGTTTATTCAACTACACAATAGCACACAGAACAACAGGCTGAATAGAAGTCCGGTATGTTAACATAACACGTTAACAGTTATTCAGCTACACAATAGCATAAAGAACATACCTGGGAGGCTGAATAGACTAAATTAACATAACAAGCCAGCGAGTCCAACAAGCAAGTTACCAGTAAGCAAGTTCACCAAGCTCCCGTTTGCTTAGCTTCAACAAGCTAATGTTTTAGATAGCTTCTTCAGGGGTATAGCAGCAGCATATAGTTGTCACAAGCCCAGAGCGGCCCAGAGCGCCCTCTGTCGGATGTAGACGGTAATGTTTACTCCTTGGTTCATGTCAGTCAGTATGAAATTATATACAGTATATATATTGATATATAAGTCGCACCTGACTATAAGTCGCAGGACCAGCCAAACTATGAAAAAAAGCGCGACTTATAGTCCGGAAAATACGGTAACCCCCAAACATCACAAACTAAACAGTGTGTTCAGTAACTAACCATGACAGAAATATAATGCTCTATCAAAGGTAAGTTAGTCAGTCCTGACTACAATTCAAGTCTCTGAGGTGCTCTGCGATTTCTCTCAGGGTAACGCCTTGGTTGAGAACCAGAGCCAGTGGCCCTCAGTTGAGGTTCAACAGTCTGTGCAGGTTCAGCATCATTATCAGTGTCAAAGTCCTCTGGTGTTGCCAGAGTAGACTCATCCGAGTCTGGAGCTGCCACTGATTCCTTAGCTGTGGTATTGCGAGCTGTTGCATCCAGTAGCTGGTCAACATGCCTGCGCCAGACGATGTCAGGCCCTACACTCACGGTGTAAGTCAGTGGTCCTGTCCGTGACAGAACCTCACCAGGCTGCCATTTCTGGTTGTTACCTCTATAGTCTCTGGCAAGCACTTTGTGTCCAACACTGAAAATCCTCAGTTGCCGTTGTGTCTGTCCACTAGAACACTGCTTCTCCAACACATGTTTGCGGATGTCTGGTTTTAGAAAATCCAAACGCGATCTGAGGTTCCTGCCCATGAACAGCATAGCCGGTGTCTGGCCCGTTGTGGCGTGAGCTGTGTTTCGGTAAGCCAGCAGGAAGTTTGCTACTTTCTTTTGTAACCTGACCTTGAAATCACCACAGATTCGTACCGCACCCGTCTTCTTGACTACAGGCACAATAGGTGTTGCCCAGTCACACCAGTCGACCTTGGAGAGAATACCTTGGTCCTCCAATTGCTGGAGCTCCGCCTCCACCTTGGGGCGAAGGGCGTAGGGCACCGGACGAGCCTTGTGAAACTTGGGTTTTGCATCATCCTTGAGTACGACCTGTGCTTTCATGTGTTTCAGGGTGCCTATTCCGTCTTGGAAAACCTGTGCAGACTGTGTCAGTATCTGTGCCAGACTTTCCTTTGTAGTGCTGTCGTTTTGTTTTGAGGTGATCTGCATTGCCTTTATTGACTGCCAATTAAGCTGGATACTTCTTAGCCATTCACGTCCAAATAAGGGTACCCCCACACATTGCAGCACATACAACTCCAACCTCTGTGTGTTGCAGCCATTATGTCTGTGCTGGATGTCATGTTTACTGTTGACCACTGAGTGGCGAGGGCATAGGAGTGCACAGGTATATAGGTGAGCTCACCGGTAGCCACAGGTGTTACTGATTGAACTGGTGAGCACACAGTCTTTGACCGTGTTGCCACACGCGAAACTGTTTTAGTGTATCATGTTTTTATATTAAAGTAAACAAATGATTGCAACGTACAGAAGTCGTCGGTGTTGGTATCACGAGTCAACTAAAGTTCACAGTTCAACAGTCGCGGTGACTAAGGAGGAAACAGTCACCACATTTAAGTCAAAGACTAGCTCATTTGGGCGAGTGGACTAATTGGTGAAGTGTTGCGCTTCAAGAAAGAAGAATTGGAAACCGATGTATGGAACCGAGAGGACCAGTGGACAACTCGACTTCAGTAAGCTATCCATTTCAGATCCACCCGTTTCAGAGCTCTGGGTGAGTGATTGAATTGCTACAGCGGAAATCTGCCGTTGAGTGGTGAGTAGCCAAGTCGCTGGAGATAATTTGTTTGAAAACAAAGCGTAAACAAATGACTGAATACAATGGCTACAGCGCAAAGTAACAATTGTGATGATGCACAGCTGGTGGGCGTGGCTACTGCCAGCCCTGTGGAAATGAGCCCAGAGGATTTAAAACGCAAAAGGCAGCTCACCACAAAAGCTTTGCTAGACAAAATAGACACTTTGCAAACAAAAAGAAAATGTCATTTGAACAAAGCAAACAAACTAAAGGAGACTATTAATAAACTGATGTCTAACAGCAACAAGGATGGTAAAGAACCAGTGAAATGCGAGTTTGACAAGTTTAAACTGATGTGCCATGACGCACAAAATGCACACACAACTCTATTACCTTTGCTGCCAGCCGATGAAGCTGACAAGCATGAAGTGTGGTATAAAGCCAAAATGTTGAGTGTCAATGAATTTACAGATGTGGTTACAAAATGGTTGGAATGTGAAATGGATAATGAATCGACTGGTGCAGTTACAAAATGGTTGGAAAGCAATAACGATGTTGATGGAGCTGTGAATCACTACAAAATTGACGACGAAGATGAGGTGCATCCTTATGACAGTGTTTCTAATGTGGGAACGCAGGTTTCAAGTAAACGATCACAGAAGAGCCGTGGCAGCTCAAGGAGTGGCCGATCTTCTACATTCTCATTAAAATGCATTGAAGCTGCAGCCGAGAAAGCTGCACTAGAAACGCGCGCTGCTGCTTTGCGTGACAAACATGTATTGCAGGAGCAGGCTGAGCAGCTTCGGAGGAAACAGGAACAGCTTGAACTTAACACCGAGATTGCAGTGTCTTCTGCTAAACTAGCAGTGTTTATGAAATCTGATGGAGGGAGTTCAATTAAAGAATCGTACACAAAGAAAGGTGCAAAGACAAAGGAAAGGAAAACACCTCTCAATCCTGGGGCCAATGAATTCAATCCATTTCCAAGCACTGTTATGGAAAACATGTATGTGCAGCCAAAGCAAAATATACGCCTACAGTCTCATTCACAATCCAACCAGAAGGCATCAAGGTTAAAGAGACATGGAACAACAAACCAAATTATGGATTCTGGACAGGTCATGGAATCTTCCCACATTCTGGATGCTGCACAGGTCATACAATCTCCTCACATGCAGATTTCACACAGTCAGGATTCTGAACATGCCGTTCAATCTTCTCACGGTCAGGCTAACCGTGGTGTTGTACCTTCTCCTAACACCCAGGATGGCAATATTTACAGTCTACTTCAATCACAAAATCAAATAACGGCGCTCTTGGTGCAACAGCAAAACATGAATTCCCTTCCAATAAGAGAAATTCCAGTGTTTTATGGAGATCCTCTGTCATACAGAGCTTTCGTCCGAGCATTTCAACACTGTGTGGTAAATAAGACCAACAACAAAGGTGATTGTTTGTACTTCCTACAGCAGTACACTAGAGGGCAGCCTCAGGAGCTAGTCCGCAGTTGTCAACTTATGCCTCCCGACAGAGGTTATGAAAGAGCAATGGAACTGCTGCAGGAGCATTTTGGGGACGAGTTGAAAATTACCGCTGCATATGTGGACAAGGTGCTTGGCTGGCCATTGGTGAAGGCTGAGGATGTCAAAGGACTGCAAGCATATTCACTCCTTTTGCGTGAGTGCTGTAACGCAATGGAAGAATTGAAATACATCAATGAACTTGACATGCCAGCTAACATGCGAGCCGTGATTCAGAAACTCCCCTACAAGTTGAAAGAAAAATGGAGAACAAAGGCGTGTGAGCTTTGGGAGCGCCATCAGCGCAGAGCTCAGTTGTTAGATATTGTTCTTTTTGTTGAGCG
The DNA here is from genome assembly GCF_963989245.1 of Nansenia antarctica. Lineage (NCBI taxonomy): Eukaryota > Metazoa > Chordata > Actinopteri > Argentiniformes > Microstomatidae > Nansenia > Nansenia antarctica. The sequence goes on along the minus strand of NC_137677.1, from coordinate 29,510,144 downwards.
CCAAGTGAGAATTGCATCCGAACCTATTTTTGGAGATTTACAGTACAGTAGCTATGAAAAAACAACTAAGCCTGTAGAGAAGAAACCATTTGGTGACAGGAACAGATCACCATCAAGGATCAAGGGAAATGCCTATGCTACAACTATTGTAAACACTGAACAGAGTGATGTTGCAGAGTCTACAAGTAATGACAGAAGCAAGAGACAAAGTGTACAGTACAAGACTACAAAATCAAATCTGTGTCTGTGTTGCTCCCTTGAGCATGGGTTGGAGCAATGCCCACAATTGGAAAAGAAAGCACACACACAGAAGATAAGTTTCCTGAAGGAGAAAGGCGTTTGTTTTGCTTGTTTGCAAACTGGACATATGAGCAAACACTGTGAAAGGCGCATGAGTTGCAAGGTGTGTGGTCAGAAACATCCAAGTGTTCTCCACATAAACATGGAAAAGAAAATTGACACAGATGGGCTACAGGAAAAATCAAGTGACCACACACACATCTCTACCTTTTCTGGACATACAGGAGCCGGTAGCAGTGACGGCATTCTCTCAATCCTCCCAGTGCAAGTTAAGTCCTCCAAAGGTGACATAATAATTCAAACATATGCATTTTTGGACCCAGGAAGCACTTCAACATTCTGCTCTGAAAGCTTGATGACAAGGTTGAAAATGACTGGAAGGAGAGTAAAGGTTCAGTTGCGTACCATGGCGCCAGATCAGGAAGTTTCTAGCTTTATTCTTCAAGGTTTGGAGATTGCTGGCTGTAACGATGGACAGTTTTACAGCCTTCCTGAAGTTTTGACCCAAGAGAAAATGCCTGTGTCAACATCTAATATAATCTCAGATGAAGAAGTGGCGAAGTGGTCATATTTGAATGGCATCTGCATCCCTCACATCCAAGCCCAGGTGGAATTGCTGATTGGCACCAATGCCTCCAGGCTAATGGAACCCTGGGAGGTGGTGAACAGTGTTGGAGAGGGGCCGTACGCTTTTAAAACCCTGCTGGGATGGGTGATAAGTGGACCCCTCCAAGGAATCTGCATCGAGCAAAATGACTGCTCTCCGGTGGTTGTGAATAGAATTGCAGTGGATAAGCTGGAGGAGCTGCTTGTCAATCAGTATAATACAGATTTTTTGTCATTCTCATTCTTCACTTTCAGTTTTCCCATGGGAGATATTTTCTCACCTGTGTACGTTTTCAACATCACTGAGGTAGGTTTTAGTTTCAGATTTGAAAAGTTCCTCACATAGTCTTTGTGGGAAATTATTGAGAGGGCAGATCCAGTATCTAACTCCATCTTCAATTTCACTCCCTCTACCTCAGGTGTCACCCATATGATTTTCCGACCTGTCTCTTTAAGAGAGTGAAGTTCGAGGCATGACAACTCAACACTTGAATCACTTGAATCAGTTTCACTGACCTGATGTACATTTCTGTCTCTCTTTCCTGTTTTCTTTTGGTATGATGTCTTATCACATGGCTTTGATTTGCACATTTTCTGTATGTGTCCTCTTTTGTTGCACTGTCTACAGTCTTTATCTTTGAACCAGCAATCAACTGGGTCATGTGACTTGTTCCCACACTGATAGCATGCCATTGGCTTGTCATCCCTTTTTGTGTGCATTTTATTCACTGAGCATTCTCCCATATATTTATTTTGCAGTTGAACCGAGTCTTTTGCAACAGTTTCCATTGACACGGCGATGTCACGCGCGGTCTCCAGTGTCAGATTATTTTTGGTCAAGAGCCTTTTCTGCGTGCCTTCATTGTGCAATCCACAGACGAGCCTGTCTCTGAGCGCATCCGATAGTCCCGTCCCAAATTCAGTGTTCAGCCAGTCTACGGAGCTCCGTGATATAGTCCGCTACAGACTCGGTTTTGTGTTGATCTCTCTTATGAAATCGGAAACGTTCGGCTATCACTAATGGCTTCGGATTCAAGTGGGCTTTCAGCAAATCTACATTCTCTTCAAAAGTATTTTGTGCTGGCTTTTCCAGCGCTGTGAGGTTACGCAGCAAATTATATGCCTTTGCCCCCATCAAGCTCAAAAGCACGGCAACTTTCTTATCATCTTTGACTCCATTAGCCACACAATATTGCTCGAGTCTCTCCACATAAGTAGACCAATCTTCTACCGTACCGTCAAAACAGTCCATTTGTCCAAAATGTCCAGCCATTTTCACTTAGTTCCTCTTAGTTTACTCACTTTTCTTTCAATTCTCTCCCGTCTTCTGCAACCTTGCACTGCGGGGATCGTTACGATTCTCGTCGCCACTTCTGTTACGTCTTCTGCCTGGACTAACAGTAATAAGGATGCATGAACAAGGAGCTACAGTTTTCACATCTTTACTGTCAACGTCAAGTTCAACAACAACATGTACATATCAATACGCACCAACATAACATGTACATAAAAATGCGCACCCACAGTATAGCAACAACATAAAATAGTCCCATGCCTATTGCATACATAACAGAACACGTCTGTATTGTGGTGGTGGTTGGTATCTGAGAGCTCGTAGGAGAGGAGAACACTCTAGAACACTGTTACTGTCGCCGTGGAAACCTTACGTAACGTGTCCCTGAACGTATGACATCACAGGAAGTTGTTTACACACTAGGCACGTTTACACGCTAGGCACGTTTACACGCCAGGCACACGCTAGGCACGTTTACACGCTAGGCACGTTTACACGCTAGGCACACGCTAGGCATGTTTACACACTAGGCATGTTTACACGCTAGGCATGTTTACACGCTAGGCACGTTTACACGCTAGGCATGTTTACACGCTAGGCATGTTTACACACTAGGCACGTTTACACGCTAGGCATGTTTACACGCTAGGCACGTGCTAGGCATGTTTACACGCTAGGCACGTTTACACGCTAGGCACGAGTGCCGCTGCCACAACACGTCCGTCTCTGAGGGTAAACATGCTGTGCTAATAGGGTAAACATGATATGCTAATAGGGTAAACATGCTGTGCTAATAGGGTAAACATGCTGTGCTAATAGGGTAAACATGCTATGCTAATAGGGTAAACATGCTGTGCTAATAGGGTAAACATGCTGTGCTAATAGGGTAAACATGCTATGCTAATAGGGTAAACATGCTGTGCTAATAGGGTAAACATGCTGTGCTAATAGGGTAAACATGCTATGCTAATAGGGTAAACATGCTGTGCTAATAGGGTAAACATGCTGTGCTAATAGCGTAAACATGCTGTGCTAAAGGGTAAACATGCTGTGCTAATAGGGTAAACATGCTATGCTAATAAGGTAAACATGCTATGCTAATAGGGTAAACATGCTATGCTTATAGGGTAAACATGCTATGCTAATAACATTAGCGCCACGCAGGCAGGCTAAGCAGATGTTTTCTTTGACTCAGAAACCCTGAATGACAATGACTGTACAAATACTCTCCCCTTTCATCCATGATAGATGTTCACAGACAGACTGCTGCTACAGACAGACTGCTACAGACAGACTGACAGCTGCTACAGACAGACTGCTGCTACAGACTGCTACAGACAGACAGACAGCTGCTACAGACAGACAGACAGCTGCTACAGACAGACAGACAGACTGCTACAGACAGACAGCTGCTACAGACAGACAGCTGCTACAGACAGACAGACTGCTGCTACAGACAGACAGACAGACTGCTGCTACAGACAGACTGCTGCTACAGACAGACAGACAGACTGCTGCTACAGACAGACAGACAGACAGACTGCTGCTACAGACAGACAGACAGACAGACAGACTGCTGCTACAGACAGACAGACAGACTGCTGGTACAGACAGCTCAGAAGCTACAGCCAGCTGCTCATATTTCATATAGCTCATATTTCATATAACTCATATTTAATATAACTCATATTTCATATAGCTCATATTTCATATAGCTCATATTTCATATAACTCATATTTCATATAGCTCATATTTCATATAACTCATATTTCATATAACTCATATTTCATATAGCTCATATTTCATATAACTCATATTTAATATAACTCATATTTAATATAGCTCATATTTCATATAGCTCATATTTCATATAACTCATATTTCATATAGCTCATATTTCATATAACTCATATTTCATATAGCTCATATTTCATATAACTCATATTTCATATAGCTCATATTTCATATAGCTCATATTTCATATAACTCATATTTCATATACGTAACTCATATTTCATATTTCATTCAGCTAGAATTACACAACTCAGTTATTTATTTTATTTTTATAAACAGTGATGCTCAGGTGATAGACAGTGTTCAGGTGACAGACAGTGTTCAGATGACAGACAGTGTTCAGGTGATAGACAGTGTTCAGGTGACAGACAGTGTTCAGGTGACAGACAGTGTTCAGATGATAGACAGTGTTCAGGTGACAGACAGTGTTCAGGTGATAGACAGTGTTCAGGTGACAGACAGTGTTCAGGTGATAGACAGTGTTCAGATGACAGACAGTGTTCAGATGACAGACAGTGTTCAGGTGATAGACAGTGTTCAGACGACAGACAGTGTTCAGATGACAGACAGTGTTCAGGTGATAGACAGTGTTCAGGTGACAGACAGTGTTCAGGTGACAGACAGTGTTCAGACGACAGACAGTGTTCAGATGACAGACAGTGTTCAGGTGATAGACAGTGTTCAGATGACAGACAGTGTTCAGGTGACAGACAGTGTTCAGATGACAGACAGTGTTCAGGTGATAGACAGTGTTCAGATGATAGACAGTGTTCAGGTGACAGACAGTGTTCAGGTGATAGACAGTGTTCAGATGATAGATAGTGTTCAGGTGATAGACAGTGTTCAGATGACAGACAGTGTTCAGGTGATAGACAGTGTTCAGGTGACAGACAGTGTTCAGGTGATAGACAGTGTTCAGGTGACAGACAGTGTTCAGGTGACAGACAGTGTTCAGGTGATAGACAGTGTTCAGGTGACAGACAGTGTTCAGGTGATAGACAGTGTTCAGATGACAGACAGTGTTCAGGTAACAGACAGTGTTCAGGTGATAGACAGTGTTCAGGTGATAGACAGTGTTCAGATGATAGACAGTGTTCAGGTGATAGACAGTGTTTAGGTGACAGACAGTGTTCAGGTGACAGACAGTGTTCAGGTGATAGACAGTGTTCAGGTGATAGACAGTGTTGAGGTGACAGACAGTGTTCAGATGACAGACAGTGTTCAGGTGATAGACAGTGTTCAGATGATAGATAGTGTTCAGGTGATAGACAGTGTTCAGGTGATAGACAGTGTTCAGGTGATAGACAGTGTTCAGATGACAGACAGTGTTCAGGTGACAGACAGTGTTCAGGTGTCAGACAGTGTTCAGGTGATAGACAGTGTTCAGGTGACAGACAGTGTTCAGATGACAGACAGTGTTCAGATGACAGACAGTGTTCAGGTGATAGACAGTGTTCAGATGACAGACAGTGTTCAGGTGATAGACAGTGTTCAGATGACAGACAGTGTTCAGATGACAGACAGTGTTCAGGTGACAGACAGTGTTCAGGTGTCAGACAGTGTTCAGGTGATAGACAGTGTTCAGGTGATAGACAGTGTTCAGATGACAGACAGTGTTCAGGTGATAGACAGTGTTCAGGTGATAGACAGTGTTCAGGTGATAGACAGTGTTCAGGTGACAGACAGTGTTCAGGTGATAGACAGTGTTCAGGTGACAGACAGTGTTCAGATGACAGACAGTGTTCAGGTGACAGACAGTGTTCAGATGACAGACAGTGTTCAGATGACAGACAGTGTTCAGGTGACAGACAGTGTTCAGGTGATAGACAGTGTTCAGATGATAGACAGTGTTCAGGTGATAGACAGTGTTCAGGTGATAGACAGTGTTCAGATGATAGACAGTGTTCAGATGACAGACAGTGTTCAGATGATAGACAGTGTTCAGGTGACAGACAGTGTTCAGATGACAGACAGTGTTCAGGTGACAGACAGTGTTCAGATGACAGACAGTGTTCAGATGACAGACAGTGTTCAGGTGACAGACAGTGTTCAGGTGATAGACAGTGTTCAGATGATAGACAGTGTTCAGGTGATAGACAGTGTTCAGGTGATAGACAGTGTTCAGATGACAGACAGTGTTCAGATGACAGACAGTGTTCAGGTGATAGACAGTGTTCAGATGACAGACAGTGTTCAGGTGATAGACAGTGTTCAGGTGACAGACAGTGTTCAGGTGACAGACAGTGTTCAGGTGATAGACAGTGTTCAGGTGACAGACAGTGTTCAGATGACAGACAGTGTTCAGATGACAGACAGTGTTCAGGTGATAGACAGTGTTCAGGTGATAGACAGTGTTCAGATGACAGACAGTGTTCAGGTGATAGACAGTGTTCAGGTGATAGACAGTGTTCAGGTGATAGACAGTGTTCAGGTGATGGACAGTGTTCAGGTGATAGACAGTGTTCAGGTGACAGACAGTGTTCAGGTGACAGACAGTGTTCAGATGATAGACAGTGTTCAGGTGACAGACAGTGTTCAGGTGACAGACAGTGTTCAGGTGACAGACAGTGTTCAGGTGACAGACAGTGTTCAGATGACAGACAGTGTTCAGGTAACAGACAGTGTTCAGGTGATAGACAGTGTTCAGGTGATAGACAGTGTTCAGGTGATAGACAGTGTTCAGGTGACAGACAGTGTTCAGGTGATAGACAGTGTTCAGGTAACAGACAGTGTTCAGATGACAGACAGTGTTCAGGTGATAGACAGTGTTCAGGTGATAGACAGTGTTCAGGTGATAGACAGTGTTCAGGTGATAGACAGTGTTCAGGTGACAGACAGTGTTCAGGTGACAGACAGTGTTCAGGTGACAGACAGTGTTCAGGTGACAGACAGTGTTCAGGTGACAGACAGTGTTCAGGTGACAGACAGTGTTCAGGTGACAGACAGTGTTCAGGTGACAGACAGTGTTCAGGTGACAGACAGTGTTCAGGTGATAGACAGTGTTCAGGTGATAGACAGTGTTCAGGTGACAGACAGTGTTCAGGTGACAGACAGTGTTCAGGTGACAGACAGTGTTCAGGTGACAGACAGTGT
>NC_137677.1:29480556-29493056 GCF_963989245.1 Nansenia antarctica | reverse complement strand
ACTGGTTGTTAATAACATCCCGTGTGTAGCATAACTGGTTGTTAATAACATCCTGTGTGTAGCATAACTGGTTGTTAATAACATCCTGTGTGTAGCATAACTGGTTGTTAATAACATCCTGTGTGTAGAATAACTGGTTGTTGGCTCAGCACTATTGTAACTGACTGTTTTCATAATGTCAAAATGCACTGATAGTATTTATGTCCTTTAGATATTGTACATTTATGTGGACATAAATAAAGCATTTAAAATGTGTGTGTGTGTGTGTGTGTGTGTGTCTGTGTGTGCGTGTGCGTGTGCGTGTGTGTGTGTGTGCGTCTGTGTGTGTGTGTGTGTGCGTGTGTGCATGCGTGTGTGTGTGTGCGTGTGTGTGTGTGTGCAGGCTCTGATGCGGCCTGGCAGGCTGGACAGGGTGGTCTACGTGCCGCTGCCGGACCCCGCCACGCGCAGGGAGATCCTCAGGCTGCAGTTCCTCCACACGCCTGTAGGGGCCGACGTCAGCCTGGACGACCTCACCGCCCGCACACACAAGTACTCTGGAGCTGAGGTGAGACACACACACACACACACACACGCACACACACACACACGCACACACAGACACACAGATGGAGGAGGAGGTCGAGGTGGTGGTGGTGGAGGAGGTCGAGGTGGAGGAGAAATGCGCTACAGAGAGTCGTGAGAACAGCACAGAAGATCACCGGCGCCCCCCTCCCCTCTCTGGAAGAGCTGTACAACACACGCTGTCTCAGGAAGGCCTCCAAGATCTCCAGGGACCCGACCCACCCTGGGTACGAACACTTTACCAGGCTGCCCTCGAAAAGGCGGTTCAGGACCCTGGCCGCAAGGACAAACAGACTGAAGAACAGCTTCTACCACAGGGCCGTCCAGGCCCTGAACACAGCAAAGACCTAAGTTCTGGGCCCTGGACAGTCTGGACGGATTGATGGCAGCTGCTGGCCTGAAAAAATCAGGTGTAGTGCTGAGGCACAAACATGTACATTTCAAGCCTGCAAACTGCGACACTTTAAATAAATGTGGAATAATACTATTGTGCAATATGACAACCCTAGTCGTCTGTCTGTACAGTATAGTACAGTGGATAGTGTACATAGCCTTTATTTATGTAAACCAGCTCCTTCCCTTCTTGTGATTTTTTTTTTCTAAAAGTTTTTTTTTTTTTTCCTAACACCAGGGGAGCCACCCCTCCTAAATTTCGTTGTTTGGTACCTGTACTGTAGCAATGACAATAAAGTCCATTCATTCATTCATTCAGGTGATGGAGGTGGAAGTGGTGGTGGTGGTGATGGAGGAGGAGGTGGCGGTGGAGGTGGTGGTGGTGGAGGTGGTGGAGGAGGAGGTGGTGGAGGAGGTGGAGGTGGTGGTGGTGGAGGTGGTAGAGGAGGTGGTGGTGGAGGTGATGGAGGAGGTGGTGGAGGTGGTGGAGGAGGTGGTGGTGGAGGTGATGGAGGAGGTGGTGGAGGAGGTGGTGAAGGAGGTGGAGGTGGTGGAGGAGGAGGAGGTGGTGGTGGTGGAGGTGATGGACGTGGTGGTGGAGGAGGTGGTGGAGGTGGAGCAGGAGGTGGTGGTGGAGGAGGAGGAGGAGGTGGTGGAGGAGGAGGTGGAGGTGGAGGTGGTGGAGGTGATGGTGGAGGTGGTGGTGGTGGAGGTGATGGTGGAGGTGGAGGAGGAGGAGGAGGTGGTGCTGATGTTTAGGTATAGTTTGTTGTATGTTCTAGGGCTATTTAGAAATAATTTGTATTTGTGGTGCTGGAGGCTGGATCTTTTTAGGAAAATCATAGTTTTTGTCTTGGTTAGATTCACTGTCAAGGCCCAGGTCTGGGAGAGTCTGTCAAGGCCCAGGTCTGGGAGAGTCTGTGCAGAAGGTCAAGGTGCTGCTGTAGCCCTTCTTTGGTTGGGGACAGCAGCACCAGGTCAAACAGTAGACATGTAACTTCTGTGTCTACTAGGAGATACCAAGTCAAACAGTAGACATGTAACTTCTGTGTCTACTAGGAGATACCAGGTCAAACAGGAGACATGTAACTTCTGTCTACTAGGAGATACCAGGTCAAACAGTAGACATTTAGGGTGTGTTCTCACTAGAACATTTGCTTCACTTGGAATCGGAGTTTAGGATAAAATTTGCTTTGCTCTGCGTCATTTGGAGCTGTGAGAACGCGCATTCGAAGTCGCTCCCGGAGCAAACAACCAACGGATGCTCCGCTTGAAAAGGGTGGTTTCACTCCGGTTAGAAACGACGCATCGAGGCTGTCCATAGGAAAACAACAGCGCACGTGTGTTGATTTGGATAAGAGCGGGGCGAACGGGCCTGCGACTTATAGTCAGGTGCGTTTGGCTGGTCCTGTGACTTATAGTCAGGTGTGACTTATATGTCAATATATATATATAATTTCATACTGACTGACATGAACCAAGGAGTAAACATTACCGTCTACAGCCGACAGAGGGCGCTCTGGGCCGCTCTGGGCTTGTGACAACTATATGCTGCTCCTATACCCCTGAAGAAGTTAACTAAAACATTAGCTTGTTGAAGCTAAGCAAACGGTAGCTTGGTGAACTTGCTTACTGGTAACTTGCTTGTTGGACTCGCTGGCTTGTTATGTTAATTCAGCCTATTCAGCCTCCCAGGTATGTTCTTTATGCTATTGTGTAGCTGAATAACTGTTAATGTGTTACGTTAACATACCGGACTTCTATTCAGCCTGTTCTGTGTGCTATTGTGTAGTTGAATAAACTTGCCTTTCCAGATTAAATGTCTGTTCTTGGTCTTGGATTTTGTGAAATATATTTCTAAATAAATGCGACTTATAGTCCAGTGCGATTTATATATGTTTTTTTCCTCTTAATGTCGCATTTTTTTGACTGATGCGACTTATACTCCGGAGCGACTTATACTCCGGAAAATACAGTATCTTAACAGCACACTTGTTGTTAGTGTACATTGACTTTATGATGTCGTAGGTTTTCCCTCCAACACCATTTTCCAACAGTGTGAATAGCAGACCCTTGTGCCAAATTGAATCGAAGGCTTTTTTGAAATCAATGAAACAGGTGAATAGTTTGGTTTGGTTTTTGTTTATTTGGTTGTCAATTAGGGTGCTGACGGTGAATATATGGTCTGTTGTACGATACTTTGGTAAAAAGCCAATTTGGGATTTGCTTAGGACATTGTTTACAGTGAGGTAATGTAGGAATCTGTGGTTGATGATCATACAGAGGATTTTCCCAAGGTTGCTGTTGACACAGATCCCACGGTAGATATTTGGATCAGATTTATCTCCACTTTTGTGGAGCGGCGTTATCAATCCTTGGTTCCAAATATTGGGGAAGATCCCAGAGCTAAGGACAATGTTGAAGAGTTTTAATATAGCAAATTGGAATTTGAAGTCTGTGAATTTTAGCATTTCATTTAGGATGCCATCAACACCACAGGCCTTCTTGGTTTCGAGTGATTTTATTTAATTTATTTATTTTGTCCTGTACTTCTTTTAGTGTAATGGACTATCGCTAAGCCCCAAAATAGAAATTGTCCAATCATATCACAGCAAAAGTCACAACAGGCAGAAAACTCAGACAGACAACTCGCTAATATCTGATGGAGAAAAGCTTCTAGACTAAATATTCTTGTCATCTTTAAAAAACAAGTCTATTACTTGTTGTGGTAAACCAGAAATCAGAAATGTGCCAACTCCCGCCATTGTAAGTCATTGAATGTCATTCAGTCACGGTCGGTCGGTCAGTCAGTCACTGTCAGTGAAGCGTTGTTTGTTTGTCCGATTTTTCAAAGGGGGCGTGGCTTAGTGATAGGTCCATTGGAGAGTCTAGCAGGTTCTGGTAGTCTTCTATGGCTCTAAACTTTGTAGTTTATCTTGTATGTGTCTTTGCTGTTTATTTTTCTCTATTGGACCAAAGAGATTGGGGAAGTGGTTTACCCATATATATATATAGATATATAGATATATTATAGATATATAGTTATATTATATCTCCATGTTGGATGGTAGATTGTTTTTATTATGGATTCCTTATTATTCCAGTGGTTTTAGGCCTGAAACCTGATTGTGTAGAGCTCTCTCTCTCTCTCTCTGTCACTCTCTCTGTCTCTCTCTCTCTCCCTCTCTCAGCCCTCTCTCTCTGTCTCTCTCTCTCTCTCTCCCCTTCTCTCTCTCTCTCTCTCCCTCCCTCTCTCTCTCTCTCAGATGACAGATGACTTCCCTCTAACACCTGTTGTGGTTATAGGCTGTTTTTTTTACACACATACAAACACCACACACACACACACACACACACACAGCGTTGGTGTGATTTATGAGGGTGTGTGTGTGTGTGTGTGTGTGTGTGTGTGTGTGTGTGTGTGTGTGTGTGTGTGTAGAGATAGTAATCACCCAGGGCACCAGTTGGGGAAGCAGCAACAAAGCTGGTGCTATCATAATAACACACACACACACACACACACACACACACATACACACACACACACACACTCAATATGTTGGCGTTAGCTTCAGAGGCGTTGGGGAGCCTGGGTGTCTACATGTCAGTCTGAACACCTGCAGGCATGGGATGTGTATCAGGAGTGTGTGTGTATGTGTGTGTGTGTGTGTGTGTGTGTGTGTGTGTGTGTGTGTGTGTGTGTGTGTGTGTGTGTCCTGAGCACGTTGGAATGCACCGCCAGCACTATGGCTAGCTGTGTGCTTGTGCATTTATGACAGTGAGTCAAAACACACACGCACACACACACACACAGTCTCGACGCACACACACACACACACACACACAGACAGACAATCTTGACACACAGACAGACAGACAGACACACAATCTTGACACACACAAACACACAGTCTTGACACACACACACAGTCTCAACACACACACACACACACACACACAGACAGACAGACAGACACACAATCTTGACACACACACACACACACACAGTCTTGACACACACACACACACACACACACAGTCTCAACACACACACACACACAACACACACACACACACACACACACACACACACACACACACACACACACACACACACACACACACACACACACACACACACACACACACACTGTGGCACCCACAGAGACATGGAGAGGTTCAGCCACCCTGGCGTATATCTAATATCACTGAGGAGAGGTCGGTGTGATGTTAGGTGGTGTGATGTAGCATTAGGTGGGTAGTGGTGGTCTAGTGGATAGTGAGTTGGACTTGTGATCGGAAGGTTGTGAGTTCAAATCCCGCCTGAAGCCACACCACTACTAGTGTGCCCTTGGGTAAGGCACTTAGCCCTCAGTTACTCCAGGGGGAATGTCCCTGTAATTCGTAATTGTAAGTCGCTTTGGATAAAAGCGTCTGCTAAATGGCAAAATTATTATAATTATTTGGTGTGATGTTCAAATAGTGATATAAAACATGACAGTGGTAGTGATAGAGATAGGTACTGTATGGCAAGAACGTTGATCAGAGGCATATACAGTTATGAGCTATGTACAGTTAAGGTAGATATGTACAGTTACATATCTACCATATCTACCCTCCCCTCCCCCTCCCTCCACCTCCCCCCCTCCCCCCTCCACCTCTCCTCCCTCTCCCCTCCCTCCACCTCCCCTCCGCCTCCCTCCACCCCCTCCCCCCTCCACCTCTCCTCCCTTTCCCCTCCCTCCTCCTCCCTCTCCCCTCCCCCTCCACCTCCCCTCCCCTCCCTCCCCCTCCCTGCTGCAGTGTTTTTAAGTGATTGCTGAAATAATTTATGAAAGGAGTAAATAATAAAGTCTGCATCGCCATAAAACCTCCATCCATAACTTACCCCCTTAGTGAGTGTGTGTGTGTGTGTGTGTGTGTGTGTGTGTGTGTGTGAGTGTGAGTGTGTTTGTGTGTGAGTGCATGGAATCTAAATCATGTTGTTAGAGTAACAAGCAATGCCTCCTTTCTCCCTCCCTTCCTCCCTCCCTCTCAGGGTCAGGGTTAGGGGTCAGGGTTAGGGTCAGGGTTAGGGTCAGGGTTAGGGGTCAGTGTTAGGCCCAATCCCGATTCTCTTTTCTACCACTTCGGCTCGTTTTGGAGCAGTGTTTCCCCTACCATTGCCTTGGGGGGGCGGGCCGCCCTCCCAACGGAACCCCCCGCCCCCCCAAGAAAGAGGAATTATTACGGACGTAGACACCAAACATCTGACAAGCAGGCTAAAATATCCGCGTTTTTTAAACGCACCCAACCCGAATCTGGCGAGTGGCAAGCCCCTAGGCTCGTTGGGAACGTTAGTCCGCCGTAGTCTCGCATAGCCAGACCTATCTCCACACTTCACATAGCCAGACCTATCTCCACACTTCACATAGCCAGACCTATCTCCACACTTCACATAGCCAGACCTATCTCCACACTTCACATAGCCAGACCTATCTCCACACTTCACATAGCCAGACCTATCTCCACACTTCACATAGCCAGACCTATCTCCACACTTCGCGCTGTGCCAGCGCTGGAGAATAATACAAGATTTTGCGCAAGTGTGCGCGCGAGACGCGAGAGTTTTTGCCGGCTGTGATGTCTGCAGATTGAAAGTAAGCAAGTTGATACGTTAGCAAATATAATTGCTGAGTGTTCTGACAGAGAAAGTTGGTTAAAATTGGTTGTTATTATCGTGACTAGAAAGTGTCTGACTATAGTTCCATAGTGTAAATAGTGTCAAAGAACTAGCAAGCTAGCTAGCTCAGAGGTGATGAGATGAGCTAGTCTCCTTGCACACTTGCCAGCTAAAGAGCTAACGGGAGGCACTTTATTATTTTACTTAAAGTAGATATACTATCTTTCTTATTCTGCTAGAGTTGGGCTTCATGGTAATACCATAATGGCATATTTACAGTACATGGACAGTTGATTGAAGCATTGGAAATGTCTGTTTTTTATAGTTGGACATACGATTTTTTTCCAGGTGAGAGAGTAAAGTCAAAATGACATTATCTGACTGGATTGCCCACAGCAGATTATAAATACTCTGGCTGTTTTGTTTACCTTTTGGTTGACAACAAAAGGGAGAGAGGAGGATAGGGAGGGAGAGAAGGAGAGAGAGCAGGATGGTGTCGGCACACCAGAGAGAGAGAGAGCAAGAACCAGGTGAGAAAGTGGACAGGTAGTCAAGACCACATAAGTAAGTAGCCTTGAGAACCGATGGTTCTGGAGCCTAATGGCCCATAGGGCAGGAGCCTATCTCCTGTTTCCGTAGCGTGAGGCGGCTTAATGTACAAGTACACCCCTGGACATGACGCTGGTATGTCGCAGGGTCTTACCCCCTGGGGGGGGGGGGGGTCCATGCCACCCCCCCAAGGCAGCAAACCTAGGGGAAACACTGTGGAGTCACTCGTTTTGGAGTCACTCGTTTTGGAGCCATAGCCGTAGTGGTTCCCCGGGGGAAATGGGACAACCCTTCACGACTAATACGTCATCCGTGGTGTAATGAATGGGTTAATTCATAGTCAGGACAGCGCATGCGCCTTAGAGAGAGTTCATGATATACCAGTAGGTGACTGACAGGTGTCGAGAGAACCGAAGTAAACTGGTTATACCTTTGTTGAACCCAGACTCAAGTGTCTTATTATTCTATGTCCAAGTGACATTACACGTAGTATCGTAGAAAAGCATTGACGCTCGCGATTCATTCACAACTTGAATGAACTTGAACGCTATCAATCGATCAAACAAGTCATTAAATAAAAAAGAACAATGTTTCATTATCAGACCATGACAGAATAAGCTCTAACCTGTATGAAATCTGTGCTCCTATGCTGCCGGTCTGCACTGATATAGGACAACAGTGCAACAACTTCGAGGCTGAACTTTAGCTACATTTACGGCGTCATATGCCATCAAAGGGAAACATGGAAAAATGCATGACTTACAGATTTAATTTTATGACGTTACGAAATCCGATGTGACAGGAACGCTGGAGAAACAGCCGCTGTCCACTGCATTAGTTAACTACATGTCCTTGATGAGTCTCCCGCTCACTGCCCTCCATCAAAAATGGCACATATACAGTACTAATACATATAATAGTACATAATAACAACTGCTCGGATTAGATTGCCAGTTGTTTTGGTATAATAACAACTATAGCGTCATATACCACCAAGGGGGGGGAATTCGCGCCTATCATGCTGTCAAACCACAGGTAATAATTTATTTCTAAATAAACATGATTGTACATCTCTGAAATGGAACACGGTGACTGTCAGCCTGTGACAAACGCGCAGATATGAGTGCTCCGGTCTGTCCTGCTGGCTCTGGTGTCCTGGTCGCTGTCCTGAGCGTGCTGGACTGTGGAACTTTCTATGTTAAGCATAGGCACAGCACCTCGACATAAAAGCGATTTCTTTTGTTATGCTTGTTATAAAGAAAGGGTCTATAATGCATTGAAATAACATTAAATTATATAACCCATCAGCAATATTACATAATAACAACTGCTCGGATAGGATTGCGGGTTGTTTTGGTTTAATACGTGCCATAGCTGTAAATAAAACATGGAAATATGTCATGCGCGTCTATCATGCACACATCAACCTAACGTTAGATAGATAACTTCACAATAAATATGTCTATCATCATCCGCTGTCAAACGCCAAAGGTAATCTTTTATTTCTAAACAGGAATGTACATCTCGATGTGAATCGCGTTCCTTATATTATTATATAATATATTATATTATGGGAAGGCTGTGCTTGACGCTTCCATGGGGCTCTCCTGCATAGGCACAATAGCGGCATAATAGCGATCTTTTTTTGTTATGCTTGTTGTAAAGAAAAGCTCTATGATGCATTGAAATGACATTAAACTAAGATAATACGATGGTTATCATAATTTTTCAAGTCTTTAATTACAAGTAATTCCAGAAAAAGTAAATGACATTTCAGGCTCGCTTCCGTATTACGAGAGCGAAAAGAACATTTCTGTAGATGTTTCGCAATGCATGCCGGAAGGGAGTCTCATGGCTCCGAATCGAACGAGGGTCAAGATTTTCTCCAAACGGAGCCATGGAAAACCCTAACCCTAACCCTAACCCTAAATGAGTAATGAATTGGGACGCCACTACGGCTACACGTGAACGCGCAAAACGGAGCCGGAGGGGTAAAAACGGAGCCGGAGTGGTGAATTGGGATTCACCCTTAAGCTGCGTGCACACATGGCCATTGCGTTGCACCGGAAGTCATTCATCTCAATGGGGCCGTTGCGTTGATCAGTTGCCTTGCTCTGCATTGCGTTTCTTGACCGGCAGGTTGCGGCAATCAGTCAAAAAAATTCAGCTTTTTGCGTTGCGTTGGATCCGGAAGTAAACCGGAAGTAGTTTCTTGCCCGGAGCTCTCGCCTCTCGCCAATTTTGGCCGCCATTGGCTAAAATCTGTAATTTGGCTCTACAAGTGTTAATATGTCATTTTATGAAGTTTTTATATGTTTTCAGGCGAGAAAGTAACCATATATATTCACAAAATGTGTCCAGTTTATCAAAATAACCCGTTTATATATCTAATCTGACGTTTTTTTCCCCACTTCTGTGGGAAACTTCGCTAGCAACACGAGTAGAGCTTTGCATCTGCATCGCACGTTGAAGTACGTCAAGTCCATCCCACCAGGTTGCGCCAGAACGGTGGGTCACGGTCCGCGGTGTGCACGCGGCTTTAGGGTCAGAGTCAGTGTTAGGGTCAGGGGTCAGGGTTAGGGGTCAGTGTTAGCGTCAGTGTTAGGGTCAGGGGTCAGGGTCATGGTTAGGGTTAGGGTCAGGGTTAGGGGTCATGGTCAGGGTTAGGGTCAGGGTCAGGGTCAGGGCCTCAATGTGTGTGTGTTACTTTGCTCCAGACCAGCCCTGACATACACACACATTCTGATTACACTGAAACTGAAAGAGCCAGAACAAACAATATGTCCTTGTAATGTGTGTGTGTGTGTGTGTGTGTGTGTGTGTGTGTGTGTAGATCACGGCGGTGTGTAGGGAGGCGGCCCTGCGGGCACTGCAGGATGACATCACGGCCCAGAGCGTCTCCGCACGCCACTTTGACCACGCCCTCGTTACCGTGACACCCCGCATCCCAGACTCCCTCATCCAGTCCTACCTCGACTACCAGCACAGGAAGTGACATCACCACCACCTCGACTACCAGCACAGGAAGTGACATCATCATCACGTCGCAGAGGAAGTGACATCACCACAAGAGATAGCGGTGGTTGAACTGTTAGCGGTGGTTAGATTCAGTTCATAGATGTTTAACTATTAGAGTCTAACACATACAGATGTTTAACTATTAGACTCTAACACACACAGATGTTTAACTATTAGACCTAACCCTAACCCACACACAGATGTATTCAGATGTATTTCGCTCTATAACGACCTCATCTCTGTTAACTCTTAAGTCTCTGCTCCTCTCCTTGGTTATAATAATAAAACTATTACAAATATGGAAGAAATGGTTGTGTCTCCTGTGTGTGTGTGTGTGTGTGTGTGTGTCTGTGTGTGTGTGTGTGTGTGCGTGTGCGTGTGCGTGTGTGTGTGTCTATCACATGACGCAAAGAAAAAGATCATAATGAAACAGTAAAACATGTCGAAATTATGGATTACAGAGAACGAACAGAAACACAATGCAGCGTTTTATTATCACACTGAAACTGTTTATTATCACACTGAAACTGTTTATTATCACGTCCACTGAAACTGTTTATTATCACGTCCACTGAAACTGTTTATTATCACACTGAAACTGTTTATTATCACACTGAAACTGTTTATTATCACGTCCACTGAAACTTTATTATCACGTCCACTGAAACTGTTTATTATCACACTGAAACTTTATTATCACGTCCACTGAAACTGTTTTCATCTTGAAATAACGTGCTGTTTGCATTATGTCTGCAGACACACACTGGCCGTACACAGAGAGGGAGGCAGGGAGAGAGAGAGAGGGTGGGAGAGGGGGGAGGGAGAGGGAGAGAGACAGAGGAAGAGAGAGAGAGAGGGGGGGGGGGAGTGAGAGAGAGAAAGGGAGGGGGAGAGACAGAGGGAGAGAGAGAAAGGGAGGGGGAGGGAGAGAGAGGGAGGGAGGGAGTGAGAGAGAGAGAGAGGGAGTGAGAGGGAGAGAGGAGCATGTCTGGGATATTAATCAGGTAAAATGTTAATTGTCATCGAAAGATTTCCGTCCACGCTTCCGACCACGGTAGACGACTGCCAGACGACCACAGAACCCTCTCTCTCTCTCTCTGTCTCTCTTTCTCTCTCTCTCTCTCTGTCTCTCTCTCCCTCCCTCTCTCTCTGTCTCTCTCTCCCTCTCTCTGTCTCTGTCTCTCTCTTTGTCTCTCTCTCTCTCCATCCTTCTCTCTCTCTCTGTCTCCCTCTCTCTCTCTTTTTCTCTCTCCATCCTTCTCTCTTTCTCTCTCTCTATCCTTCTCTCTATCCCTCTCTCTCTCTCCTTCTCTCTTTCTCTCTCTATCCGTCTTTCTATCCCTCTATCCCTCTCTCTCTCTCCCTCAATCCCTCTCTCTCCCCCTATCCCTCTCTATTCCTCTCTCTGTCTCTCTCTCCCTCTCTCTCCCTCTATCTCCCTCCCTCCTCCTCCTCCCTCTATCTCCCTCCCTCCTCCTTCCTCTATCTCTCCCTCCTCTACCCCTCTATCTCTTCCTCCTCCACCCTTCTTTCTCCCTCTATCTCTCCCCCTTCCTCCACCCCTCTATCTCTCTCTCTCGCTCCTCCACCCCTCTATTCAATTTCAATTCATTTTAAAGGGCTTTGTTGGCATGGTTACATGGGAAACATGTTTACATTGCCAAAGCAAGTGACTCTCTCTCCCTCTATCTCTCTCCCTCTGTCTCTCTCCTCCTTTATCTCCCTCCTCCACCCCTCTATTTCTCTCCCTCTATCTCTCTCTCCACCTTTCTATCTCTCTCCTCCCCTCACTCTCTCTCCTTCTATCTCTCTCTCCTCCCCTCTCTCTCTCTCCTTCTCTCTCTCCCTCCCTCCTCCCCTCTCTAACATCTCTGTGTATGTTATGGTTAATAAAGGGTCTAACATCTCTGTGTATGTTATGGTTAATAAAGGTCTGTGTATGTTATGGTTAATAAAGGTCTGTGTATGTTATGGTTAATAAAGGTCTGTGTATGTTATGGTTAATAAAGGGTCTAACATATCTGTGTATGTTTTGGTTAATAAAGGGTCTAACATCTCTGTGTATGTTATGGTTAATAAAGGTCTGTGTATGTTATGGTTAATAAAGGTCTGTGTATGTTATGGTTAATAAAGGGTCTAACATCTCTGTGTATGTTATGGTTAATAAAGACTATGTGTATGTTATGGTTAATAAAGGTCTGTGTATGTTATGGTTAATAAAGGTCTGTGTATGTTATGGTTAATAAAGGTCTGTGTATGTTATGGTTAATAAAGGTCTGTGTATGTTATGGTTAATAACATCTCTGTGTATGTT
>NC_137677.1:29465122-29480356 GCF_963989245.1 Nansenia antarctica | reverse complement strand
AGGGGAGGAGGGAGGGGAGGAGGGAGGGGAGGAGGGAGGGAGGGGAGGAGGGAGGGAGGGGAGGAGGGAGGGAGGGGAGGAGGGAGGGGAGGAGGGAGGGGAGATCTTTCCCCTGCTCAAGGGGAGCCTTCTCTCTTAAGGTGGATCTTGGAGTTCAGGATTGGGGGGGTACATAGATATATCAGCCATGGTGTCGTTTCCTCTTAATCTACATTTGATAGCGATTTATCTTTCATCTGTAATCCGCTCTAATCCAGCCTGCTGTGTCACGCTGTGTTACACCCCCCAGCGTCTGTCTGCTCATCCTGTGTTACACCCCCCAGCGTCTGTCTGCTCATCCTGTGTTACACCCCCCAGCGTCTGTCTGCTCATCCTGTGTTACACCCCCCAGCGTCTGTCTGCTCATCCTGTGTTACACCCCCCAGCGTCTGTCTGCTCATCCTGTGTTACACCCCCCAGCGTCTGTCTGCTCATCCTGTGTTACACCCCCCAGCGTCTGTCTGGTCATCCTGTGTTACACCCCCCAGCGTCTGTCTGCTCATCCTGTGTTACACCCCCCAGCGTCTGTCTGCTCATCCTGTGTTACACCCCCCAGCGTCTGTCTGGTCATCCTGTGTTACACCCCCCAGCGTCTGTCTGCTCATCCTGTGTTACACCCCCCAGCGTCTGTCTGCTCATCCTGTGTTACACCCCCCAGCGTCTGTCTGCTCATCCTGTGTTACACCCCCCAGCGTCTGTCTGCTCATCCTGTGTTACACCCCCCAGCGTCTGTCTGCTCATCCTGTGTTACACCCCCCAGCGTCTGTCTGCTCATCCTGTGTTACACCCCCCAGCGTCTGTCTGCTCATCCTGTGTTACACCCCCCAGCGTCTGTCTGGTCATCCTGTGTTACACCCCCCAGCGTCTGTCTGGTCATCCTGTGTTACACCCCCCAGCGTCTGTCTGGTCATCCTGGACGTTAACAGCCAAGCTGGGCATCACGCGGCCGGAATCCAAAGTCATTCCTTCACTTTAGTTTGTCTGATTACCTGATATATTTCATGTTTGTTTGTTTTTTGTCAGTTTTTTACTGTTTTATTATTGTTAATGTTTATATTTGATCTATTATCCTTGTTCCATTCTACTGAGGCTGTCGCGGGTGTGTGTGTGTGTGTGTGTGTGTGTTCTTGTGTTCTTCACGACGATAAACCGACGAGACTAGACGACCACAAGAACGGAAGTGACTTTTCCTCTCCGTGGTTTTGCCGTTCCACCTTAACGGCTGCACGCACCTCCTCCCCCCTCCTTCCCTCCTCCTCCTCTCTCCCCCCCCCTCCCTCCCTCCTCCTCCTCTCTCCCCCCCCCTCCCCCCCCCCTCCCCCTCCCTCCTCCCCTCCTCCCTCCTCCTCCTCCTCTCCCTCCCCCCTCCCCCTCCCTCCCTCCCTCCCCCCTCCCTCCTCCTCCTCTCTCTCCCCCCCCTCCCTCCCTCCCCCCCTCCCTCCCTCCTCCTCCTCTCTCCCCCCTCCCTCCCTCCTCCCCCTCCCTCCTCCCCTCCTCCCTCCTCCTCCTCCTCCTCTCACTCCCCCCCTCCCCCTCCCTCCCTCCCCCCTCCCCCTCCCTCCCTCCTCCTCCTCTCTCTCCCCCCTCCCTCCCTCCCCCCTCCCTCCCTCCTCCTCCTCTCTCCCCCCCTCCCCCTCCCTCCCTCCCCCCTCCCCCTCCCTCCCTCCTCCCCTCCTCCCTCCCTCCTCCTCCTCTCTCCCCCCCCTCCCCCTCCCTCCTCCCTCCTCCTCCTCCTCTCATTCCCCCCCTCCCCCTCCCTCCCTCCCTCCTCCTCCTCTCTCTCCCCCCCCCTCCCTCCCTCCCTCCCCCCCCCTCCCTCCTCCTCCTCTCTCTCCCCCCTCCCTCCCTCCTCCTCCTCTCTCTCCCCCCCTCCCTCCCTCCCCCCCCGCCCTCCCTCCTCCTCCTCTCCCCCCCCTCCCCCCTCCCCCTCCCCCTCCACATCTGCCCAGCGGATCAGAGCGGATGCGGTGTATCCTTTCTCCGCTGCGCAGGAAGGAGCCGAGGGGAGGAGCCCGGCCGCGCCAGCACCCTGCAGCCCTGCAGACCCATTCATCCAGAGACAGCGGGAGGGACACCGGGACACCGGGGCACGGAGGCGCAGACACGGACACACAGACACGGACACACCGCTACGACACGCCTGGGTGAGGAGATCCACCCCGATGCTTCCAGGACGCGTTCCTAACCTCCCGACGTTCCCCTCTGCAAAAAAAACAACTAAAAAACAACCCACACACTTTGTGTTCGATTTGTTTCCTTCCACGAACCCCGCGGACACGGGAGACTGTCGGATGTTGGAGACGTGGGGTTGTTGGTCTGGTTGTTGGTCTGGTTGTTGGTCTGAAGGAAGGAACCTGTGTTCTGGGTTTGTTGGACCGCAGAGCTGCCTGGTTAATAACATTTCCATCAAGAAGGAGCTTCATCAACCGTGGATTTATTCATCATTTCTGGAGCACATCTCGGTGGGTTAATTTAATGCACGGAACTTTCAAGGGAATAAGGCGAGGAGACCCGGAGGAGGTCCGTGTCTGGATTAGGAGCTGGGTGGACTAGGAGCCGGGTGGATTAGGAGCTGAGTGGACTAGGAGCCGGGTGGACTAGGAGCTGGGTGATGGACTAGGAGCCGGGTGGACTAGGAGCCGGGTGGACTAGGAGCTGGGTGGACTAGGAGCTGGGTGGACTAGGAGCTGGGTGGATTAGGAGCTGGGTGGACTAGGAGCAGGGTGGATTAGGAGCTGGGTGGACTAGGAGCTGGGTGGACTAGGATCTGGGTGGTGGACTAGGAGCCGGGTGGACTAGGAGCCGGGTGGACTAGGAGCCGGGTGGATTAGGAGCTGGGTGGACTAGGAGCTGGGTGGACTAGGAGCTGGGTGGACTAGGAGCTGGGTGGACTAGGAGCTGGGTGGACTAGGAGCTGGGTGGACTAGGAGCTGGGTGGACTAGGAGCTGGGAGGACTAGGAGCTGGGTGGACTAGGAGCTGGGTGGACTAGGAGCTGGGTGGAATAGGAGCTGGGTGGACTAGGAGCTGGGTGGTGGACTAGGAGCTGGGTGGACTAGGAGCCGGGTGGACTAGGAGCTGGGTGGACTAGGAGCAGGGTGGACTAGGAGCTTGGTGGACTAGGAGCTGGGTGGACTAGGAGCCGGGTGGACTAGGAGCTGGGTGGACTAGGAGCTGGGTGGACTAGGAGCAGGGTGGTGGACTAGGAGCTGGGTGGACTAGGAGCTGGGTGGTGGACTAGGAGCTGGGTGGACTAGGAGCTGGGTGGTGGACTAGGAGCTGGGTGGACTAGGAGCCGGGTGGACTAGGAGCTGGGTGGACTAGGAGCAGGGTGGACTAGGAGCTTGGTGGACTAGGAGCTGGGTGGACTAGGAGCCGGGTGGACTAGGAGCTGGGTGGACTAGGAGCTGGGTGGTGGACTAGGAGCTGGGTGGACTAGGAGCTGGGTGGTGGACTAGGAGCTGGGTGGACTAGGAGCCGGGTGGACTAGGAGCTGGGTGGTGGACTAGGAGCTGGGTGGACTAGGAGCCGGGTGGACTAGGAGCTGGGTGGACTAGGAGCTGGGTGGACTAGGAGCTGGGTGGTGGACTAGGAGCTGGGTGGACTAGGAGCCGGGTGGACTAGGAGCCGGGTGGACTAGGAGCCGGGTGGACTAGGAGCTGGGTGGTGGACTAGGAGCTGGGTGGACTAGGAGCTGAGTGGACTAGGAGCTGGGTGGACTAGGAGCTGGGTGGTGGACTAGGAGCTGGGTGGACTAGGAGCTGGGTGGACTAGGAGCTGGGTGGACTAGGAGCTGGGTGGACTAGGAGCTGGGTGGTGGACTAGGAGCTGGGTGGTGGACTAGGAGCTGGGTGGTGGACTAGGAGCTGGGTGGACTAGGAGCTGGGTGGTGGACTAGGAGCTGGGTGGTGGACTAGGAGCTGGGTGGTGGACTAGGAGCTGGGTGGACTAGGAGCTGGGTGGTGGACTAGGAGCTGGGTGGACTAGGAGCCGGGTGGACTAGGAGCTGGGTGGACTAGGAGCTGGGTGGACTAGGAGCTGGGTGGACTAGGAGCTGGGTGGTGGACTAGGAGCTGGGTGGACTAGGAGCTGGGTGGACTAGGAGCCGGGTGGACTAGGAGCCGGGTGGATTAGGAGCCGGGTGGACTAGGGGCTGGGTGGACTAGGAGCTGGGTGGACTAGGAGCTGGGTGGACTAGGAGCTGGGTGGTGGATTAGGAGCTGGGTGGACTAGGAGCTGGGTGGACTAGGAGCTGGGTGGTGGACTAGGAGCTGGGTGGTGGACTAGGAGCCGGGTGGACTAGGAGCTGGGTGGACTAGGAGCTGGGTGGTCAGGACTAGGAGCCGGGTGGACTAGGAGCTGGGTGGACTAGGAGCTGGGTGGACTAGGAGCTGGGTGGACTAGGAGCGGGGTGGACTAGGAGCTGGGTGGTGGACTAGGAGCTGGGTGGACTAGGAGCTGGGTGGACTAGGAGCTGGGTGGACTAGGAGCTGGGTGGACTAGGAGCTGGGTGGACTAGGAGCTGGGTGGACTAGGAGCTGGGTGGTGGACTAGGAGCTGGGTGGTGGACTAGGAGCTGGGTGGACTAGGAGCTGGGTGGACTAGGAGCTGGGTGGACTAGGGGCTGGGTGGACTAGGAGCTGGGTGGACTAGGAGCTGGGTGGACTAGGAGCTCGGTGGACTAGGAGCTGGGTGGTGGACTAGGAGCCGGGTGGACTAGGAGCCGGGTGGACTAGGAGCTGGGTGGACTAGGAGCTGGGTGGACTAGGAGCTGGGTGGTGGACTAGGAGCTGGGTGGACTAGGAGCTGGGTGGATTAGGAGCTGGGTGGACTAGGAGCTGGGTGGTGGACTAGGAGCCGGGTGGACTAGGAGCCGGGTGGACTAGGAGCTGGGTGGACTAGGAGCTGGGTGGACTAGGAGCTGGGTGGTGGACTAGGAGCTGGGTGGACTAGGAGCTGGGTGGTGGACTAGGAGCTGGGTGGACTAGGAGCTGGGTGGACTAGGAGCTTGGTGGACTAGGAGCCGGGTGGACTAGGAGCCGGGTGGACTAGGAGCTGGGTGGATTAGGAGCTGGGTGGACTAGGAGCTGGGTGGACTAGGAGCTGGGTGGTGGACTAGGAGCCGATTGGACTAGGAGCTGGGTGGACTAGGAGCTGGGTGGACTAGGAGCTGGGTGGACTAGGAGCCGGGTGGTGGACTAGGAGCCGATTGGACTAGGAGCTGGGTGGACTAGGAGCTGGGTGGACTAGGAGCTGGGTGGACTAGGAGCTGGGTGGTGGACTAGGAGCCGGGTGGACTAGGAGCTGGGTGGACTAGGAGCTGGGTGGACTAGGAGCTGGGTGGACTAGGAGCTGGGTGGTGGACTAGGAGCCGATTGGACTAGGAGTTGGGTGGACTAGGAGCTGGGTGGACTAGGAGCTGGGTGGTGGACTAGGAGCCGGGTGAACTAGGAGCTGGGTGGACTAGGAGCTGGGTGGTGGACTTGGAGCTGGGTGGACTATAGAGGTTCGTATTTGAAACACACACACAGCCTGAGAGGTCCCGGAGCTTTCCTGACCGGCAGATGTTGACTGCATGGATTAGAAAGTCACATTTCACACCTCAAACCTTCAACCCACCACGGAGACGAAGAAATAACGCGTAAATTAGCCACGAGGAGCTGGGTGGACTAGGAGCTTGGTGGACTAGGAGCCGGGTGGACTAGGAGCTGGGTGGACTAGGAGCTGGGTGGATTAGGAGCTGGGTGGACTAGGAGCTGGGTGGACTAGGAGCTGGGTGGACTAGGAGCTGGGTGGACTAGGAGCTGGGTGGTGGACTAGGAGCTGGGTGGTGGACTAGGAGCTGGGTGGACTAGGAGCCGGGTGGACTAGGAGCCGGGTGGACTAGGAGCTGGGTGGTGGACTAGGAGCCGATTGGACTAGGAGCTGGGTGGACTAGGAGCTGGGTGGACTAGGAGCTGGGTGGACTAGGAGCTGGGTGGTGGACTAGGAGCCGATTGGACTAGGAGCTGGGTGGTGGACTAGGAGCTGGGTGGACTAGGAGCTGAGTGGACTAGGAGCTGGGTGGACTAGGAGCTGGGTGGACTAGGAGCTGGGTGGACTAGGAGCTGGGTGGACTAGGAGCTGGGTGGACTAGGAGCTGGGTGGACTAGGAGCTGGGTGGTGGACTAGGAGCTGGGTGGACTAGGAGCTGGGTGGTGGACTAGGAGCCGATTGGACTAGGAGCTGGGTGGACTAGGAGCTGGGTGGACTAGGAGCTGGGTGGTGGACTAGGAGCCGATTGGACTAGGAGCTGGGTGGACTAGGAGCTGGGTGGACTAGGAGCTGGGTGGTGGACTAGGAGCTGGGTGGACTAGGAGCTGAGTGGACTAGGAGCTGGGTGGACTAGGAGCTAGGGATGCTCCGATTTATCGGCCACCGATTTAAATCGGCCGATTTCACTCCCAATGACTCGATCGGTGATCGGCAAAAATGGCCGATCGCAAAAACCGATCTTTTTTTTTTTTTTTTTTTTTTTTTTCCTGGGGAAGACAGATAACTGAACAGAAAACATAGGAGGACGTAACAGTATGTAAACCTTGAAGGCCACGTTTATGATGTCTTTTATACAGCCATATCACTGACTTGGGCTTCAGGCCCTAACTGGGTGATAGGCCAGACTTTTACTATGCCATAAAAATGGGTCTGCGTTTGCTTGGTGCCTAATGGATCAAAACTTTTGTCTAAAAAGCAAAAAATATGTAGGCTATCCAGTCAGTAGGCCTACAGTTATGTATTTTAAAAAAAATCGGTATCGGTATCGGTATCGGTTGATCTTGAGGAAAAAAATCGGTGATCCGTATCGGCCCCAAAAATCCAGATCGGAGCATCCCTACTAGGAGCTGGGTGGACTAGGAGCTGGGTGGACTAGGAGCTGGGTGGACTAGGAGCTGGGTGGACTAGGAGCTGGGTGGACTAGGAGCCGGGTGGACTAGGAGCTGGGTGGTGGACTAGGAGCCGATTGGACTAGGAGCTGGGTGGACTAGGAGCTGGGTGGACTAGGAGCTGGGTGGTGGACTAGGAGCCGATTGGACTAGGAGCTGGGTGGACTAGGAGCTGGGTGGACTAGGAGCTGGGTGGTGGACTAGGAGCCGGGTGAACTAGGAGCTGGGTGGACTAGGAGCTGGGTGGTGGACTGAGAGGTCCCGGAGCTTTCCTGACCGGCAGATGTTGACTGCATGGATTAGAAAGTCACATTTCACACCTCAAACCTTCAACCCACCACGGAGACGAAGAAATAACGCGTAAATTAGCCACGGGGTTCATTAGGTGCTGCGGGAACAGGAAGGGTGTTGTTGGGGTGGTCTGGGTCTCTATAGTGGTCTATAGTGGTCTATGTCTCTATAGTGGTCTATGTCTCTATAGTGGTCTATAGTGGTCTATGTCTCTATAGTGGTCTATGTCTCTATAGTGGTCTATGTCTCTATAGTGGTCTATGTCTCTATAGTGGTCTATGTCTCTATAGTGGTCTATAGTGGTCTATGTCTCTATAGTGGTCTATGTCTCTATAGTGGTCTATGTCTCTATAGTGGTCTATGTCTCTATAGTGGTCTATGTCTCTATAGTGGTCTATGTCTCTATAGTGGTCTGGTGTCTCTATAGTGGTCTATGTCTCTATAGTGGTCTGGTGTCTCTATAGTGGTCTATGTCTCTATAGTGGTCTGGTGTCTCTATAGTGGTCTATGTCTCTATAGTGGTCTATGTCTCTATAGTGGTCTATGTCTCTATAGTGGTCTGGTGTCTCTATAGTGGTCTATGTCTCTATAGTGGTCTATGTCTCTATAGTGGTCTATGTCTCTATAGTGGTCTATGTCTCTATAGTGGTCTATGTCTCTATAGTGGTCTGGTGTCTCTGTAGTGGTCTATGTCTCTATAGGGGTCTATGTCTCTATAGTGGTCTGACTCTGGTGTCTCTATAGTGGTCTATAGAGCTCATATAACTCCTATTTTAGAGACTCTACACTGGCTTCCTGTTAAGTTCAGAATATATTTCAAGATCCTTCTGCTTGTTTATAAAGCTCTCACTGGCACAGCACCAGAATATGTTCAGACCTTGTGCTAGCATATCAGCCCAATAGAGCTCTCAGGTCTTCTGACGCAGAGAGATCCCTGTCTCTCTCTCTCTGTCTCTCTCTCCTTCTCTCTGTCTCTCTCTCTGTGTGTCTCACTCTGTCTCTCTCTGTCTCACTCTGTCTCTCTCTCTCTGTCTCACTCTGTCTCTCTCTCTCTCTCTCTCTCCTTCTCTTTGTCTCTCTCTCTCTCTCTGTGTGTCTCACTCTGTCTCTCTCTGTGTCTCTCTCTCTCCTTCTCTTTGTCTCTCTCTCTGTCTCTCTCTCTCTCCTTCTCTTTGTCTCTCTCTCTGTCTCTCTCTCTCTCCTTCTCTTTGTCTCTCTCTCTGTCTCTCTCTCTCTCCTTCTCTTTGTCTCTCTCTCTGTGTGTCTCACTCTGTCTCTCTCTGTGTCTCTCTGTCTCTCTCTCTCTCTGTGTCTCTCTGTCTCTCTCTCTCTCTCTCTGTCTCTCTCTCTCTGTGTGTCTCACTCTGTCTCTCTCTCTCTCTCTCTCTCTCTCTCTGTCTATCTCTTTCTATCTCTCTCTCTCTCACTCTCACACGCAACTAGCAAACACCCCATCCCCCATCCGAATTGTTTTCATTCATTCATACATTTTTTTTTCTTTCCCCTCCTTCCTCCTCTCCTCTCTTTCCTCTCCTCTATTCATCCTTAGATGTGTTGATTGATCTGCTCTGGGGGTTTCTGTCACGCGCGGGGGGGGGGGGGGGGGGCTCAACCGGATGGTATTTGATCACATCTTTAAAGAGAGAGAGAGAGATAAAAGAGAAGGTAGCAGATCTCTCCTTCATGTCACCTTAAACACCGTCCCTACCTCTGCAGCCAGACTGAGCTGCTGCAGCTCAAAGTGCTTTAATCATTATATAATATATATATAATCATCATTTAATCATTTAGTCATTTAAAGGCAATATTAAAAAGATGGGTTTTTAGTCTTGACTTTAACATGTGCTGAGGTTGCATCCCTAATGTAAACTGGCAGTGAGACACAATCTGGGTGCATAAAATGAGAATGCAGCCTCACCAAATCTCTTCTTTTGTACATGTGGTACACAGAGAAAGTCAGCGTCAGAAGACCTGAGAGCTCTATTGGGCTGATATGCTAGCAGAAGACCTGAGAGCTCTATTGGGCTGATATGCTAGCAGAAGACCTGAGAGCTCTATTGTGCTGATAGGCTAGCAGAAGACCTGAGAGCTCTATTGGGCTGATATGCTAGCAGAAGACCTGAGAGCTCTATTGGGCTGATATGCTAGCAGAAGACCTGAGAGCTCTATTGGGCTGATATGCTAGCAGAAGACCTGAGAGATCTATTCGGCGGACAGGAAGAGAGGTGTGCTACACAAAGTCTCCTTAATAGTCAACTTTCTCTCAGCTTGGTTCACTAGCAGAGTTAACGTGTGTGTGTGTGTGTGTGTGTGTGTGTGTGTGTGTGTGTGTGTGTGTGTGTGTGTGTGTGTGTGTTGGGGGGGGTGCATGGCCTAGATACCTAAACCCATAACAGTTGGGTCTAAAATGTTGTTTTGTTTTTAGGGAACTCTGGGTCTATTCATCATCTACGGTTTCACCATCATGTGATATGTCCTGTGGCATACATGTTAATAACTAAATGGTTATTACACAGTAATTACACAGTCGTAAACAGGGATTCACTTGTTTGTTACTTGTGGATTATGAACAATAACAAACACTAAGTAGCGTTTGATCGGCAGTCAAGTAAATACCAGGCAGTGACTCCTAGTGACTAATTTAGACTCCTATAGACTCATATAGACTCCTAGTGACTAATTTAGACTCCTAGTGACTCCTATAGACTCTTAGTGACTCCTATAGACGCCTAGTGACTCCTATAGACGCCTAGTGACTCCTATAGACTCCTAGTGACTCCTATAGACGCCTAGTGACTCCTATAGACTCCTAGTGACTCCTATAGACGCCTAGTGACTCCTAGTGACTCCTATAGACTCCTAGTGACTCCTATAGTCCTAGTAACTTATAGTGACTCCTAGTGACTCCTATAGACTCATCGTGACTCCTATAGACTCCTAGTGACTCCTATAGACTCATAGTAACTCATAGTGACTCATAGTGACTCCTAGTGACTCATAGTGACTCCTAGTGACTCCTATAGACTCATAGTGACTCCTATAGACTCCTAGTGACTCCTATAGACTCATAGTGACTCCTAGGCAAGGCAAGTTTATTTGTATAGCACATTTCATACAACAGGGGCAATTCAAAGTGCTTTACATATAGCAGAACATTTTCAGAAAAAGAAGGATAGTAAGAAAAAATAAATAAAGAAAAAAATGGCAAGAATAGATACATATATATATAGAAAATAAATCGATAAACATTTAACAACATAATAAGCGCTGCTCTTCTTGATATGGCGTGCGAGAACAGGTACTGCGTCTGTAAAATTACACGTTTGCAAACATATTTAGCCTATATTTGCAGCGAATTTATAGCGTTTGGATTATGGATCATAAAACTCATAACTTCTGCAGTAAAAAAAGATAAAACGCTAAAAATGTATATATAAAAATAAAAAATAAATAGTTAATGGATAGAAGGCATAGATAGAGTGTTAGTGTTTAATCATAACTGCTGCAGAACATGAAGGTTTTTAGTTTAGATTTAAATATTTTAAGGGTTTGGGCCTGTTTGATTTCTTCAGGGAGTTTGTTCCAGGAGCATGCGGCAGCGTGACTAAAAGCTGCTGCACCGTGTTTTGTTTTTACTCTTGGAATGATTAACTGATTAGTCTCAGCTGACCTTAGGGGCCTTGCTGGAATATAGGGTGGGAGGAGATCTGATATGTATTTTGGTCCAAGACCATTTTGTGATTTGTATGTAATTAGAAGGCTTTTGAATTAAATTCTCTGAGAGACTGGTAGCCAGTGCAGGGATCTCAGGATTGGTGTAATGTGTTCAAACTTCTTTGTTTTTGTTAGGACCCTAGCAGCGGCGTTTTGGTTGTGCTGCAATTTACGAACAGCTCCTATAGATAGGCCTGTTAGTAGACCAGCTCCTTTAGATAGGCCTGTTAGTAGACCAGCCCCTTTAGATAGGCCTGTTAGTAGACCAGCTTCTTTAGATAGGCCTGTTAGTAGACCAGCTCCTTTAGATAGGTCTGTTAGTAGACCAGCTCCTTTATGGCGCTTTTCCATTGACCGGCACTGCACGGCACGGCTCGCCTCGGCTCGCATTGGAACAGTTCTGGGTACGAGACGTTTTCCACTATACAGGAACGACCCGGGACTGTAGGAGGAGTTACGTGTCATAAGATTCCCCCCGCTATACAGATCAGCGGGGGGAAATGCGATAAGAATTATGTCAAAATGCAGCACTATCGTGCACAGATCAGCCTTACAACATGTAACGTTAAGTGCCTGTTACTTGCCGCTTTCAGTTCTAGTAGACTAGTTTAGGTCTCGCAACCAGGGAAATGCCGACATGTGTTAAAGCCCCGATTCTATTTTTATTTCTCCTGACACTTTGAGCACTGTGCTTTTTTTTGTTGGTGAACTACCGTAATAAGCCTAAAAAAGTTCAACTGTTCAAAAAGTGCAACTTATCTGCTTTCAGAAACTGTTTGAATTGTTTAGATTGGGCATATAGTTCATGAATTACGATAGTTTGAAGGAACGCTGTAAAATCCTGTCTGCGCCTACAGCTCTGGTTTCGGAGCAAGACGCGAATCTATCGGCATTAGTCAAATACATGCTCACATCCAGTCATCCGCTCACTGCTCTCCATCAAAAATGGCACATCCATCAATAATATTACATAATAACAACTGCTCTGATTAGATTGTTTAGATTGTTTAGATTGTTGTCAACGGGGGGGAAAGCGAGATGAACTCGCGACGAGTATCATGCTTCCTCCATTGAACGGAAAGTCCTATCTATTCCATTCAAAGTGTTTTAGCCTTCCCCCTTTCCACAGGTAATAAGGAATTGGCAAGAATAGATCGATATAAATAGATCAACATAATGCAGCACTATCATGCACAGATCAGCCTTAAAACATGTAACGTTAGATATACTGTATAACGGAGCGATGTATTTCTACGGAAAGGCTGACTGACGCGGGGCTCATGCAATCTCCGCGTTATAGATACGAGTGCTCCGGTGTCTTTCTGGTAGTCAAATATATTTATTTATATATACAGCATATGGATGTTATGTGCCTGATACCTGCTGCTTTCAGTTCTAATAGTATAGATCTCGCAACCAGGGAAACGCCGACATGTGTTAATGGGAGCAAGACGCGAATCTACCGGCATTTGACTGCCGCTGGACTGAGGAACAGCATAGGCACAGGACATCGCCATAATAGCGATTTTTTTGTTATGCTTGTTGTAAATAAAAGTTCTATGATGCATTGAAATGACATTAAACTAAGATAATACGATGGTTAGCATACTTTTTCTAATCTTTATTAATAAGTTATTACAGAAACAGTAAGTGACCTTTTCCTAGAGCGAAATCTGTTGTGGTATTTAAAGATGGCGGTTAGCGAAGAAATCTATGAACATGGGATGACGATTTCCATTGACCAATCAACGGTGTGCAGCGTCACACGTCACACGCAGCCTGGCAAAAAAGTACCTTTCGCTACCCATCCCGAACAAGAACTATTTTAGTTCGGCACGGGTACCAGAAATGGCACGGGTACTTTTGGCAGTGGAAAAAGGACAATAAACCGGGCCAGCCTATTTGGTGGAAAAGCGCCATTAGATAGGCCTGTTAGTAGACCAGCCCCTTTAGATAGGCCCTTTAGTAGACCATTACAATACTCAAGTCTACTCAAAACAAATGCAGGGATGAGTTTTTCAAGGTCTTGCTTTGACATAAAACCTCTTGTTATGTTTTTCAGGTGATAGTAGGCTGATTTAGTTATCGAGTTTATGTGGCTGTTGAAGTTTAGATTGGAGTCTAGAATTACACCAAGATTTCTGACCTGTTTTTTTGTTTGAAGAGAGAGAGAATAACGTTTTTCACTGACTTTTGATCTTTTGTCAGCTGCACCGAATACAATTATCTCTGTTTTGTCCTTGTTTAGTTGGAGGAAGAGGATTTTGTGTCATCCAGGGGACTGGATGGGACTATAGTCGTTCGGTGAAAGGGCTTTGTGTCAAATGTAGATTTGAGTGTCATCTGCAATTTTGTTCTTTTTTATTATGTGTCCCAGTGGAAGCATGTAGAGATTGAATACAAGGGGGCCAAGGATTGATCCTTGGGGAACCCCACTTAATTTTGATTTGGTCAGACAAAGTGCATAGTTCTGTCCTCTCTAACATCCCCCCCCCCCCCTCCTCCCCCCCAGGTCGTCAGATGCCCCGCCTCCGGTGAATGGCAGTGGTGACCCCCCCGGATGGAGCTCCAAAGGCAGCCAGGCGTCTCCGTAGCGACGCTGCTCCAGCCCCAGCAACAGCAGCACCCTTCCCTGGGGGGCCGCGGGGCCCCCCACCACCCCGCCACCATCCTGTCCCTGGAACAGATCAAAGCCATCCGCTCCCAGAACGAGTACACAGAGGGGCCGTCCGTGGCCCGGCGGCCCCCCCCGCCCCCCTTCCGCAGCACCACCACGGGGCCCCCCCTGCCCCGCCCCCCCCCCCCCTCCTCCTCCTCCTCCTCCTCCTCCTCAGACAAGCGTCGTCAGGAGCGGACCCACGAGGTGATCCTGGTCAATGTGAACAACAACAATTATGAGGGCCGGTGGGGAGGCGCCCCCCCCCCGGCCCTCAGCAGGTCCACCAGCTCGGGCAGCAGCAGCAGCAGCGCCGGGTCAGAACACGGCCTCCTCTTGTCGTCCCGCTCCCCGCCCTCCCCTTCCCGCCCCCACCTCCCCGTCAGGACCCAGCCCAAATCCAAGGCCTCCTTCCTCCCCCCCCACCTCCCCCTGGACATCCCCCTTAAGCCCATCTCCTCCTCTTCCTCAGAGAAGCAGAAGCCCACAGGCGCCATCGTCGCCCCGGTGGGGTTGGTGGGGGGGTCGGGACACCAGTTCATCTGTGAGCGCTGCGGGAAGTGCGTGTGCGGCGAGTGCGCCTCCCCCCCCCAGGGCGCGCCCCCCCCCCCCTGCCTGGGGCGTGCGGCGGCCGTCCTGGAGCACGCCACGTGCATGTGCCTGGTGCGCGGCGTGTTCTACCACTGCTCCGCCGACGACCAGGGCGACTCCTGCGCCGACCAGCCCTGCTCCCCTTGGCGCGCCCACCGCTGCCAGCGCTTCCTGTGCATGGGCGCCCTGGCGCTGGCCTTCCCCTGCCTGCTGTGCTACCCGCCCCTGCGGGCGTGCCTGGGGGGCGCCAGACGGGCACAGGAGCGCTGGGCCACACCCGGCTGTCGCTGCGGGAAGAAGAAGAACAACGACAACATGGCCGTCTACTGCAGGCTGGACCCCCGCTGGAGCCCCCACACTCCCCCGCAGAAGCCCCCCCCCTCCTGATCGAGGGGGACCCCCCCCGGATACGCTTGTGTGTTTGTGTGTGTGTGTGTAAGAGAGAGAGACAGCAGGGTGTGTGTGTGTGTGTGGGGAGGGAGGGGGAGCTGGGGTGCTTGGTAGTGATGATGATGATGATAATAATAATAGTCACTATTGATGATGTGTATCACCCCCCCCCCCGTCTGAAAACCACTAATTTCTTTTTTTCCCTTTTTTTTTATGTTTTCCTGCTTTTTTTTGCAACAGGACTGTTCTGACAGACACGCTTCTCCTCTCCTCTCCTCTCCCCTCCTCTCCTCTTCTCTCCTCTCTTCTCCTCTCCTCGCCTCTCCTCTCCTCTCCTCTCCTCTCCTCTCCTCTCCCCTCCTCTCCTCTCCTCTCCTCTCTTCTCCTCTCCTCTCCTCTCCTCTCCTCTCCCCTCCTCTCCTCTCCTCTCCTCTCCTCTCTCCTCCTCTCCTCTCCCCTCCTCTCCTCTCCTCTCCTCTCCTCTCCTCTCCTCTCTTCTCCTCTCCTCTCTCCTCCTCTCCCCTCCTCTCCTCTCCCCTCCCCTCCCCTCCCCTCCTCTCCTCTCCTCTCCTCTCCTTCTCTCCTCTCCTCCTCTCCTCTCCTCCTCTCCTCTCCTCCTCCTAGCGAAGGA
>NC_137677.1:29432622-29457622 GCF_963989245.1 Nansenia antarctica | reverse complement strand
GAAGGGAGGGAGGGAGGGCACGGCTGCTCTCCTCTCTCCTCTCTGCTCCTCCTCTCTCCTCCTCCTCTCTCCTCCTCTCTCCTCCTTTCTCCCCCTCTCTCCTCCTCTCTCCTCATCTCTCCCCCTCTCTCCTCCTCTCTCCTCCTCCTCTCTCCCCCTCTCTCCTCCTCTCTCCTCCTCTCTCCCCCTCTCTCCTCCTCTCTCCTCCTCTCTCCCCCTCTCTCCTCCTCTCTCCTCCTCTCTCCCCCTCTCTCCTCCTCTCTCCTTCTCTCTCCTCCTCTCTCCTTCTCTTTCCTCCTCTCTCCCCCTCTCTCCTCCTCTCTCCCCCTCTCTCCTCCTCTCTCCTTCTCTCTCCTCCTCTCTCCCCCTCTCTCCTCCTCTCTCCTTCTCTCTCCTCCTCGCTCCTCCTCTCTCCCCCTCTCTCCTCCTCTCTCCTCCCCTCTCTCCTCCTCTCTCCTTCTCTCTTCTCCTCTCTGCTCCTCTCTGCTCCTCCTAGCCCCTCCCCCTCCCACTAGCCCCTCCCCCTCCTCCCACTAGCCCCTCCCCCTCCTCAGGGATCACAGACATTCCTCTGTCAGATCAACCATTCCGACACGGAATTAGAATGATTACGATAGTTCTAATTCTATAGCTTCCAAATCACCGTAGAAACGTTTGAAGAGGATCACGCTGATCATTGTTCCATGCCGTCACCATGGCGATCTAATCTGATCACTCCACTCAACTGCTGCTTGATTTGGTTTGGTTTCAATCCAGACCCAGACCAGACCCAGACCAGACCAGACCAGACCAGACCAGACCAGACCAGACCAGACCAGACCAGACCAGACCAGACCCAGACCAGACCCAGACCAGACCAGACCAGACCAGACCCAGACCAGACCCAGACCAGACCAGACCAGACCAGACCCAGACCAGACCAGACCCAGACCAGACCAGACCAGACCCAGACCAGACCAGACCAGACCAGACCCAGACCAGACCCAGACCAGACCAGACAAGACCAGACCAGACCCAGATCAGACAAGACCAGACCCAGACCAGACAAGACCAGACCCAGACCAGACCAGACCAGACCAGACCCAGACCAGACCCAGACCAGACCAGACCCAGACCAGACCAGACCAGACCAGACCAGACCCAGACCAGACCAGACCAGACAAGACCAGACCCAGACCAGACCAGACCCAGACCAGACCAGACCAGACCAGACCAGACCAGACCCAGACCAGACCAGACCCAGACCCAGACCAGACCCAGACCAGACCAGAGCAGACCCAGACCCAGACCCAGACCAGACCAGGCCAGACACAGACACAGACCAGACCCAGACCAGACCCAGACCAGACCCAGACCAGACCAGACTAGACCCAGACCAGACCAAACCCAGACCAGACTAGACTAGACCAGACCAGACCCAGACCAGACCAGACCAGACCCAGACCCAGACCAGACAAGACCAGACCCAGACCTGACCCAGACCAGACCAGACCAGACCAGACCCAGACCCAGACCAGACCAGGCCAGACACAGACCAGACCAGACCAGACCAGACCTGACCAGACCCAGACCAGACCCAGACCAGAGCAGACCCAGACCAGACCAGACCAGACCAGACCCAGACCCAGACCAGACCAGACCCAGACCAGACCAGACCCAGACCCAGACCAGACCAGACCCAGACCCAGACCAGACCCAGACCCAGACCCAGACCAGACCAGACCAGACCCAGACCAGACCTGACCAGACCCAGACCAGACCAGACCCAGACCAGACCAGACCCAGACCAGACCAGCCCAGACCAGACCCAGACCAGACCCAGACCAGAGCAGAGCCAGACCAGACCAGACCAAACCCAGACCAGACCAGACCCAGACCAGACCAGACCCAGACCAGACCCAGACCAGACCCAGACCACACCCAGACCAGACCCAGACCAGACCCAGACCAGACCAGACCCAGACCAGACCAGACCAGACCAGACCCAGACCCAGACCACACCCAGACCAGACCCAGACCAGACCCAGACCAGACCCAGACCCAGACCCAGACCAGACCAGACCAGACCCAGACCAGACCAGACCCAGACCAGACCAGACCAGACCCAGACCCAGACCAGACCAGACCAGACCAGACCCAGACCCAGACCAGACCAGACCAGACCTGACATCTAACAACATTCAAATGACTCTAACTTCGTCATCTTTTTTTGGATTTCAATGTATGACACATTGAAAAAAAAGCGTAAATCTGTAGTTCCAATCCACAACAAGCCACATTTGAAGTGTTTATGTAATTTTTTTTACATTTGAAAGTGTTTTTTGTTTATATATATTTATATTATACAATATACCAGTCATATTCTGCAATGTGTCTAAATGTTAAAGTTCCATAAGTATAAGCAAAATAAAGATATTAGAGGGGGGGGGGGGGTTATGGTGGTGGTCTTATAGAGGGGGCGGGGTGTTATGGTGGTGGTCTTATAGAGCGGGGGGGGGGGGTGTTATGGTGGTGGTCTTATATGGTGCTTTTCCACTACAGGGCCAGCCCGGGTCAGCACGGCTCGGCACGGCACGGCACGATAAAATAGTTCTTGTTCGGGATAGGTAGCGAAAGGTACCAAAGGTACTTTTTTGCCAGGCTGCGTGTGACGTGTGATGCTGCACACCGTTGATTGGTCAATGGAAATCGTCATCCCATGTTCATAGATTTCTTCGCTAACCGCCATCTTTAAATACCATATGCTGTATATATAAATAAATATATTTGACTACCAGCAAGACACCGGAGCACTCGTATCTATAACCATCGCGGAGATTGTATGAGCCCCGCGTTAGTCAGCCTTTCCGTAGAAATACATCGCTCCGTTATATATCTAACGTTACATGTTTTAAGGCTGATCTGTGCATGATAGTGCTGCATTATGTTGATCTATTTATATCGATCTATTCTTGCCAAGTAACAGGCACTTACACGTTACACGTTGTAAGGCTGATCTGTGCACGATAGTGCTGCATTTTGACATAATTCTTATCGCATTTGCTCCCGCTGATCTGTATAGCGGGGGGAATCATATGACACGTAACTCCTCCTACAGTCCCGGGTCGTTCCTGTATAGTGGAAAACGTCTCGTACCCAGAACTGTTCAAAAGCGTGCCGAGGCGAGCCGTGCTGTACCCGGGTCGGCCCTGTAGTGGAAAAGCGCCAATAGAGGGGGGGGTGTTATAGAGGGGGGGGGTGTTATGGTGGTGGTCTTATAGAGGGGGGGGGGGGTGTTATAGAGGGGGGGGTCACACACACACACAGTCTCACACACACACACACACACACACAAACACAAACACACACAGTCTCACACTCACACACACACACACACACACACACACACACAAACACACACAGTCTCACACACACACACACACACACACACACACACACACACACACACTCAGAGACCAGTCTCACTGCAGTAGTAGTGAAGGTAAACCTTAGACTAACTAGGTAAATCAAGGCAGATCTGCTTGTTGTTTGTGTGACAGCACTTCTAGTATTAAGATCTTTTTCTTGTTTTAAGAAAATCTCGGCAAGTGAAATTTTCCTGTTCTGTTGTCAGATAATTTTGCTTATTTTAATTAATATTTCCCCCATTTTATTGCTTTTTTTCTGCGAACAGACTTGTGTCATATTGGTTCTGTGACATCATGCGTTCTGTGGACTCCGTGTGCAGAGGAAGTGTAGCAGGTCAAAGATAACAAAGTTGTCAAGACGTCTGAAGAAGAGCCATAAATCTGCTTCCTGATTCCAGGGAGGTGAGCCGTGTTCATGCTAAAGGTCGCTGCTTCATAACCCTGCGGCAGATAGCACATAGCATTGACCTGCTTCATACCCCTGCAGCAGATAGCATGTAGCATTGACCTGCTTCATACCCCTGCAGCAGATAGCATGTAGCATTGACCTGCTTCATACCCCTGCAGCAGATAGCATGTAGCATTGACCTCAGTGGCGGCTGGCCAATAGAGGGCGCTAGGGCGCTGCCCCCACCTTCCAACGCAGCCCCACTTCCTAGTTGCTATTTGTAAAAGATTTTTTAAAATAAACATTGTTTATTCATAAAATGCGGCTGATATTCTGTCGGCGCCTATCAGCATTCATTAAAAATCCTCCAATACAAGAAACATTTTATCTGTGTGTGTGTAAAATTCACTGTGAAAATACATAGGGGAGGAGTCGGGGCGCCGGCCGAATGGCAGGCTATGGCACTGCAAATACTTTTGGCTTACACGTGAGCTGTAGCAGCGCTCCAATTGGTCTCCTATTCCCCGGTCGGGGTGCAGAAAAGAGCATGCGCAGATTATAGGCTTACCTAGGCTGCAGCCTAGGGCCACTACCACTAGGGGTAGTAAAAAAAAAAAATGCGTGAGACTTGAGAGCCCTGAATATCCGGTTGTTAAGTCTGACGTCAAACGTGACGTTTTGCAATTTCCGGTTCCAAACCAGAAATTCTCCGCACCAGAATACCAGTGTACTACAGCGGTAGAATGACAGTTTAATCGTTTTTTAGACTCGGATCTATTCATACAACAAGGGACACAGCACTTTCCCGTTTTCCCCATATTGTCAGGGTATTTGAGCCTCGGTAAAGCGCTATATAAATATAATTTATTATTATTGTTATTGCGGCATTTCGAAGACAGCGCCTCAACCAACTTTGGACCCGGAAACACGTCGCGACTTAACAACCGATATTCGGACAGACAACAGGAGAGGAGAGCAACAGAGAGACAGACAACAGGACAGCAACAGAGAGACAGACAACAGGACAGCAACAGAGAGACAGACAACAGGAGAGGAGAGCAATAGAGACAGAACTGAGGTGAGGTGAGCAACAGAGATAGTTCAGGATGATAACAAACAGTTCGGTATGACAGAGACAACTAATAGAAAGACAACTGTATGATTATAGAGTTTACATGTTCAAGGAAATATTGTATGATAATAGAAAGGTACACTTTAATTTAATTAAAGAAGTAACAAAGAACACATTTATTATCACAATTGCATTGTGTTCCATGTCTTTCTCCATTGAATTGAGCATGCCCCCATAACCTGTGCCCCACCCAAAATGTTTATCACCAGCCGCCACTGATTGACCTGCTTCATACCCCTGCAGCAGATAGCATGTAGAATTGACCTGCTTCATACCCCTGCAGCAGATAGCATGTAGACACACACAGAGCTGCCCTGCCGGAAGCACGCACTCGTAAACACACACACACACACACACACACACACACACACACACACACTCGTAAACACACACATACACACACACACACACACACACACACACACACACACTGCTAAACACACACACACACACACACACACACTCATAAACACACACACACACACACACACACACACACACAGGGGGGTGGAGGGGGGGGTGGGGGGATGGCAGGGGGGTGGAGGGGGGATAGGGGTGGGAGGGGGGTTGGAGGGGGGATGTATTGAGTTTGCTCAGTCAGGAGGGATGGGGGATGGAGGAGGAGGGAGGAGGAGGGAGGAAGGAGGAGGGAGGAGGAGGAGGGAGGAGGGAGGAGGGAGGAGGAGGGATGGGGGATGGAGGAGGAGGGAGGAGGAGGGAGGAAGGAGGAGGAAGGAGGAGGAGGGAGGAGGAGGGATGGGGGTGGAGGGAGGAGGAGGGATGGGGGTTGGAGGAGGAGGGAGGAGGAAGGAGGGATGGAGGAGGAGGGAGGAGGGAGGAGGAGGAGGGAGGAGGAGGAAAGAGGGAGGAGGAAGGAGGAGGGATGGGGGAGGGAGGAGGGAGTAGGACGGAGGAGGGAGGAGGGAGGAGGGAGGAGGTAGGCGGAGGGAGGAGGGATGGGGGATGGAGGAGGAGGAGGGAGGGGGTGGAGGAGGGAGGAGGGAGGAGAAGGGAGGAGGGAGGAGGAGGGAGGAGGAGGGAGGGGGGAGGGAGGAGGAGGGAGGAGGGAGGAGGAGGGAGGAGGGAGGAGGGAGGAGGAGGGAGGAGGGAGGAGGGAGGAGGAGGGAGGAGGGAGGGGGGAGGGAGGAGGGAGGGGGGAGGGAGGA
This sequence comes from Nansenia antarctica, assembly GCF_963989245.1. Classification (NCBI taxonomy): domain Eukaryota; kingdom Metazoa; phylum Chordata; class Actinopteri; order Argentiniformes; family Microstomatidae; genus Nansenia; species Nansenia antarctica. The sequence continues at coordinate 29,451,529 of NC_137677.1, read as the reverse complement.
GGAGGGAGGAGGGAGGAGGAGGGAGGAGGGAGGAGGAGGGAGGAGGGAGGAGGGAGGAGGGGGGTGGAGGGAGGAGGGAGGAGGGAGGAGGGGGTGGAGGAGCACAGATTATGAATAAAGGAAGAAAAAAACCCAGAATGAATGAAACACACATTCATTAAACGGGTTTGTGTGTTAGTGTTAGTGTGTGTGTGTGTGTGTGTGTGTTAATGTGTGTGTTAGTGTTAGTGTGTGTTAGTGTGTGGTGTTAATGTGTGTGTTAGTGTTAGTGTGTGTGTGTGTGTGTGTTAATGTGTGTGTTAGTGTTAGTGTGTGTGTGTTAATGTGTGTGTTAGTGTTAGTGTGTGTTAGTGTGTGGTGTTAATGTGTGTGTTAGTGTTAGTGTCAGTGTGTGTTAGTGTGTGTGTGTGTGTTAATGTGTGTGTTAGTGTGTGTGTGTGTGTTAATGTGTGTGTTAGTGTGTGTGTTAGTGTTAGTGTTAGTGTGTGTGTGTGTGTTAATGTGTGTGTTAGTGTTAGTGTGTGTGTGTGTGTGTGTGTGTTAGTGTGTGTGTGTGTGTTAATGTGTGTGTTAGTGTGTGTGTTAGTGTTAGTGTGTGTTAGTGTGTGTGTTAATGTGTGTGTTAGTGTGTGTGTGTTAATGTGTGTGTTAGTGTTAGTGTGTGTGTGTGTGTGTTAGTGTGTGTGTTAGTGTGTGTGTTAGTGTTAGTGTGTGTGTGTGTGTGTGTGTGTGTGTGTGTTTGTGTGTGTGTGTGTGTTAGTGTTAGTGGTGTGTGTTAATGCGTGTGTTAGTGTGTGTTAGTGTGTGGTGTTAATGTGTGTGTTAGTGTTAGTGTGTGTTAGTGTGTGGTGTTAATGTGTGTGTTAGTGTTAGTGTGTGTTAGTGTGTGTGTGTGTGTGTGTGTGTTAATGTGTGTGTTAGTGTGTGTGTGTGTGTGTGTGTGTGTTAATGTGTGTGTTAGTGTGTGTGTTAGTGTTAGTGTGTGTGTGTGTTAATGTGTGTGTTAGTGTGTGTGTGTTAATGTGTGTGTTAGTGTTAGTGTGTGTGTGTGTGTGTGTGTGTGTGTGTGTGTGTTATGAATGAATGAATGGTCTTTATTGTCATTAATACAGTACAGGTACCATACGACGAAATTTAGGAGGGGGGGCTCCCCTGGTGCTAGGAAAATAAATACTAAAAACAAGAAGGGTAAAGAGCTGGTTTACATAAATAAAGGCTATATACACTATCCACAATACTATACTACTATACTATACAAATAAAACACTGTGCTGTACTCTATGCTATGCTATAAATATCCTAACATTTCCTATCTCTGAACCTTATGTACACAAGGGTTGTCATATTGCACATAGTATTATTGCACATTCATTTAAAGTGTCGCAGTTTGCAGGTTTGAAATGTTCACAGTTGTATTTCAATAACAGCGCCTCAGCCAACGTTGGACCCGGAAACACGTCGCGACTTAACAACCGATATTCGGACAGACAACAGGACAGCAACAGAGAGACAGACAACAAGGAGAGGAGAGCAATAGAGACAGAACTGAGGTGAGGTGAGCAACAGAGATAGTTCAGGATGATAACAAACAGTTCAGTATGACAGAGACAACTAATAGAAAGACAACTGTATGATTATAGAGTTTACATGTTCAAGGAAATATTGTATGATAATAGAAAGGTACACTTTAATTTAATTAAAGAAGTAACAAAGAACACATGTATTATCACAATTGCATTGTGTTCCATGTCTTTCTCCATTGAATAAATAATGCCTAGTTGAATGGCTAAACAAGACAACTGTCTGGACAGTACTGCTAGAATTATACACCTTACTGCTGCACAGATAGACAAAGGGTATAAGTCCATTCTGTTAACATTAGATCTACTCTGCTAACAAAGACTATTCCAGTTGATTTGTCAGTTGATTTGTCATATTTTTGTTGTGTTTGCAGTTTGCCCTTTAATAAGTTATATATAAAAATAATTAAGTTATATATTCTCATGCTAAAATCGACTGTAAATCCAGATTTTAAAGTTGATATTCTTCCCCGTGGAGCATGCCCCCATAACCTGTGCCCCACCCAAAATGTTTATCACCAGCCGCCACTGGCTAGCGGTCTAGCCTTGTAGGCAAGCTTGATGTTGGTGTATACCTTGTCCAGTGTGTTATCTCCTCTTGTTGCACATTTAACATGCTGATAAAACTTGGGTAGTACTACCTTCAGGTCAGCATGATTAAAGTCCCCCGCGATTATATGTACTGCTTGAGGACCTGTGCTCTGTCCACCACTGATGACGTCATGTAGCCGGGCCAATGCTAAGCTAGCATCCGCGCTTGGTGCGATGTAAACAGCTGTTATGTACACTGCGTTGAATTCCCTCGGGAGGTATGTGGGTCGGCATTTAACAGTCAATTATTCCAGGTCTGGGGAGCAGTGGCTACTTACAGTTTTTGTGTTTAAGCACCAGCTGTCCTTCGTAGATATGATCAGGCCGCCTCCTAGTGCAGCAGATTAAATCAATATTTCATAAGAATCGTTCACTTGGTGATACAAGCACCAAATTTGGCACAAATGATGTCCAGGATGTACTTTCTAAGAAAAGTACGGTTTCCAGCTGAAAATCCAAGATGGCTGCCACTTTTCAAGATGGCCGCCTCATCAGATGCAAAATAACGTTTTTTGGAGTAGAACTTGAATCAACAGAAATGGGTTAATGGTCCAAACATCAAAATGAATGTATCCTTACTGGAACTCAATTGTGTCAATTGAATTCCAATATGGCTGCCAGTTTTCAAGATGGTGGCTATTACGTAACTCAAAATAAGCGTTTTTGGAAGCTGTCTGATCACAGATATTGCATTAAATTGAAGGGCAGCATTCATCACCATTAATTGAGATGATGTGGTCAACCATCTGTCGACATCACTGCTGTGAAACTCACCATGGGGTTCAGTCCACCATGCAGAGAAGAAGCGAGGTCTTGCATTTGAAGTGGGCATTACCTCACTCTTGCCCCTTCTTCGTGATGAGGCACATTCTGTTGCCACAGTGAGGCATTCCATGAACAAAGTCAGGGATGCTATTGCACACCTCAACCCAAACCAGGTTCCCGTGATAACTGCAGACCAGCCTATTTATGCTCTTGCCAAACAAGTCCAGTGGCACTGGCCTGACCTGTAAGGCGAGGACAAATTTGTTGTAATGTTTGGTGGACTCCACATAGAGATGGCTGCATTCAGATCACTGGGGACCCTGCTTCAGAGTAGTGGGTGGACAGGTGCTCTTGTGGAGGCTGGGGTAGCTTCTTCTGGAAAAGCTGACTCCTTTCTTTCTGCCTCAAGTGTCACAAGAACACGCCTAATGCACCAAGTTACAGCATGCTGTCTCTACATACTCCGAAAGGAAGCATATGAGTACCATTGTGCAGAGGAGAATGAAGGAGCCCTGAATTTCAGTGACTGGTGTGAGAAACGCAGGGAGGAGAGCCCCCAGTTTCAATTCTGGGAGCTTGTGTTGTCAATGGAATTGGTGGTTTTCTCTTTGGTCAGATCTTTCAGAGAAGCTAACTTCAACTTGTATTGTCAAGCACTGTCTGCTCTAATTCCATTCTTCTTTGCAAACAACAATGTGAACTATGCTTGATGGCTCCCCATCCACCTCAGAGACATGGCGTCTTTGGAGCAAACTCATCCTCAGGTTTTCCATGAATTTCAGCTTGGAAAGTTTGTGGTCCACAAGACTCAGAGGGAGTTCTCAGGCTTACCCATTGACCAAGCTCACGAGCAGGCCAATGCAGTTTTAAAGGTGATGGTGGTGCCATTGGCCTTACAGAGGATCCATCTGCACTGAGGCGGTGGATGGTGTCTGGACCAGAAGTTAGCCAGTTAGTCAACCAGTATGAGTTGGCATCTCAAGTCAAAGAAGCAAACAAAGATGTCAGGCATCATGAGCAGACCAGTCAGTCTCAGAAGTCCTTCACTGACAAGGTCCAAAAGTTGTTTGATGTGATGAAGGATCTGGGCAATCCTTTCCAGGAAGAGTCCAAAGATCTGCTCACATTGGACACAAAAACCATCGCACATCCCAGTGCTGCTGAGCTTGTAAGAACTCACTTTGAGAAAGGTCAAGCTGCCTTCAGAGACTTTTTCAATGGTCTGGGGGATGAGGGTTCCTTCTATAAGCCCATTAAAAAGAACAAAGCCGACTTCTTTCGCCAAGAGGCAGCTGCAGCTTCCAGTGACATGAAGAAGCAGGTACTCAAAGATGACTGTCGTCTGTTCTCGCAGCTTTTTATATCGTGCCAATCACGAGAGTGTGACCTGCTTGAGTTCTTTAAGCATGAGAATCAACCTTTCCCTGCTGCACTGAGTGACACAGGGAAACTCCACTCTGGCCAGAAGTCTCAGCTTTCAAAAATTCTGGAAGCTACCATTTCTCCTCCTGACAAACAACCAGAATGTGATGCCATTATCATTGATGGTTCCTCTCTTGTGCATTCATTGTCTCCTACGACATCAAAGACCTTTGAGGAATATGCTGTCCAGGATGTAGTTCCAAAAATCCAGACCTACTCATCAAAGTATGAGCGAACAGATATCATTTTTTGATGTCTACTGGACTTCAAGCCTGAAGGTATGGGAGGTATGGTATCAGAGGTATGGGAGGTCGACGAAGAGTGACAGACAAAAACAAACTGCCACCCAACTGGAAAAGCTTCCTGCGAGACAGCAACAACAAGACTGAGCTCTTCATGTTCCTAGCCGACAAGATAGTGACCCTGTGTCCCAACAATGTCATAGTTGTGACCAAAGGGGAGCAGGCTCTATCAAACAAGCCCATCAGCCTTGAAGGCTTAAGTCCATGTAACCATGAGGAAGCTGACTCCAGAATCTTCATACATACTCTTCATGCAGCCAAGCAACAGATGAAGTCTGTGTTGATCAAGGCATGCGACACAGATATTCTTGTTGTTGCAGTCAATGTTTTTGCGACTCTTCAGAATGCAGGCTTAGTAAGGCTTTGGGTAGAATTTGGCCAAGGTCAGTCCATTAAGTGGTTGCCTATCCATGACATGGTGCTTTCTCTTGGCCCAGAGAAATCCAGTGGCATGCTGTTCTTTCACGCCTTCACTGGCTGTGATGTTGTGTCAGCTTTTCGTGGCAAAGGCAAAAAAACGGCATGGCAAGCATGGGAGGTTTGCCCTGAAGTGAGCCCTGTCTTCAAAAAGCTCAGTCAGTACCCACCTATCATAGAAGATGCAGACCTCAACATCCTTGAGAAGTTTGTCATCACCATGTATGACAAGCAGAGCACTACAGGCAAGGTTGATGAGGCAAGACTAGAATTATTTGCGCGGAAGCAAAGGTCTTATGATGCCATTCCACCGACAAGCGCATCCCTCGTTCAGCATGTGAAACGGTCTGCCTTCCAAGCTGCCTGCATATGGGGCCAGGCAACAGTGTGCAAAATGCAAATTGAAAGCCCTGCCAACTGGGGCTGGAAAAAAGATGGTGAGGTCTGGCAAGTGGTCTGGACAACCCTTCCACCGATTGTTCAGACGTGTGAGCAGTTGACGAAATGCGGCTGCAAGACTGAATGCAGAGGACGATGCAAATGTTATCGATTCGGCCTGAAGTGTACCCAGTTGTGTGCCTGTGAATGTGAGGACTAAAAGAAGAAACAGCCATGATTGCCAGCCATGTTTTGCTCAGAATTGTACAATGCAGCCTATGCTTGGACATGTTTTCTGTGTTTCCGCTAACTACAGTATAAATAAAATAAAAATAATAAATAAATAAATAAATAAATAAATAATACAAAATACAACAAAAAAAAACATTGGGGGAGACAAAGACAGCCTCTACGTGGCCTTCCCTACAAGTAGCTTACAGGTCCAATTCATAGCTTTCATGTGACGTCACAGCATAGTGGAAACGCCCACCTGACGGGCAAAAGGCACTTTTTGCGGGCAAAACCCACGGGCAAAACCCACTTTTTGCGGGTTAATAACTTTGATTCTCCGGGGGTTAGGAAAATAATTCCAACGTGTCCGGATAGAGTAGAAGACAGGGAATCCAACACTATTTGAATGGAGTCGATCCTCCACTCCTATCACCGTGGACACATAAATAAATATTCCCTCGCCTCGCTGACAGCTGGAGTTGGGAGTTTCGTCCAGTAGCCGGTGAACGCCCGGTTGATCGAGTTTCATATTAAAAGTATATCTTCTCGGGGTGTCAGCGCGGTGGTTAAGGGCTCAAAATGACCGTATACTGATGGTGAATTTAGCAATAATAGTCTTATGTTTGTACCACCTCCATAACCGGTGTTATTCACGGGAAAAGCCGGTCAAGGAGGCACCCTTTGCAGGTCAATAACTTTGATTCTCCGGGGGTTAGGAAAATAATTCCAACGTGTCCGGTTAGAGTAGAAGACAGGGAATCCAACACTATTTGAATGGAGTCGATCCTCCACTCCTATCACCGTGGACACAGCAAGGAGCGAATTCCCGGATATAAATATTCCCTCGCCTCGCTGACAGCGGGAGTTGGGAGTTTCGTCCAGCAGCCGGTGAACGCCCGGTTGATCGAGTTTCATATTAAAAGTATATCTTCTCGGGGTGTCAGCGCGGTGGTTAAGGGCTCAAAATGACCGTATACCAGGGACGTGCCGTCCATATAAGCAGGGTAAGCAGTGCTTACCCAACGAAAAAAGAAAAAAGGACCGTGAAAATATTAAAATAAAAGTGCATGTAACCGTTTGTTTGTTTTCATTAAAAGAGTCGTATTTTAGGTCCCAGCGCAGCAGGAGTCATTCATTTTGACGTTGCATTTTTAGCGCCACCTGTAGGAGTAAAGCACTTCCTACTCTGCTGTGCATATAAGCACTCCTCTCTCTGCTTTCCCTCGTGTACATTCGAATGCGTGAAAATGTCTTTTTTATTTTTTTACGATGCCTCAGCCAGCTGTTTAATGTGGCCAGGGTAAGCATGCTTTCAGCCAATCAGAGTAGTTCTTTCATTCCGATAAGAGCTACTGATTGGCTATCATTTTCAAGTTCACAAGTTCACAAGTTAACAAGTTCACACTACTTTCTCTCGCCCGGCAGAATAGTTTATGCTAGCTCAAACGATCTAATCAATAAGGATAATGATGAGGAGAGTGTTTCTGAACAGAACTACGGCCCAGGTGTGTATATGTGTTTGTATAATAGTTATTGTAATAGTGTGTGTGTGTGCGTGTGGGCGCGCATTTGTGTGTGTGTGAATGCTTATATTAGTTGGTGGATGGTTTGTTATTTGCTCGTGTGTGCTTGGGGGGGTGGGGGAGGATGTGTGTGTGTGTGTGTGTGTCCGTGACATTGGTTCTGAACCAAAAGTGTTTGAGAGAGATAGAGAGGGAGGGTTTGTGATGTGATGTCAAGTGCCTGTGTGACAAAGTGTGAAAAGAAAGTGTGTTGTGAGTTTAGTATGGAGGTTGGAAACGGTGTGTGTCTGTGTTGTGCGTGTGTGTGTTAACTGCGTTTGCGATGTTGAAACTGGACTTGTAGATTTCAGCAGGCTGGCTACTTGAAAAGATCTTGGTTCAAAAAAGATTGAACAATGAGCACCCCTGATATAGTCGAAACTGGCAACTGTTTTTTTTGTTTTTGGTAATCTGATCACAAAGTGACCCTACAGTTTATTAGCGGGTTCTAGGGCATCAAAATTGCATTTCCTTGAAACTGCGTTCACTGATAGCGTGTATGTGTAATTACGTGTATTTCTATATTTTATGCTTACCCAATCTAAAAGCTCACGGCACGTGCCTGCCGTATACTGATGGTGAATGTAGCAATAATAGTCTTATGTTTGTACCACCTCCATAACCGGTGTTATTCACGGGAAAAGCCGGTCAAGGAGGCACCCTTTGCAGGTCAATAACTTTGATTCTCCGGGGGTTATGATAATAATTCCAACGTGTCCGGATAGAGTAGAAGACAGGGAATCCAACACTATTTGAATGGTGTCAATCCTCCACTCCTATCACCGTCGTGTATCTTGATAGTTCTTCATGGGTGAGGTGGTCTAAATAGTAGGCAGCCATGTTGAGCGATGTTGCTATGATACTTTTTGCCCGTCAGGTTGGTGGTTGCTAGGGAAGAAACCACGTGACTGAAAGCTATGAATAGCCAAAAGTGAAACTAATGTCTTTAATGCATCTTTTAGGAAATTGCTCAATCATTCTGGTTATTTTGTGTCCTTTTTGAAATGAGAAAATAAAATAAATTTAACTTAAATGCAATATGCGTATTTTGCGTATCGGAAACAACACCAAGAGAGTGTTTTTAGTTTCATTCCCATTTTATCACCATAATATTCAATAATTTTGATATTCTAAATGCAGAATTGGATTTCTCACACTCAAAAACATATATTTCAATGTATAGGCCATCAAAATAGGATTATTCAGTCAAAAACGCTGTTTGAATCCATTTCGAATGGCGGTCATCTTGAAAAATGGTGGCCATTTTGTTTTTTCAAGTGGAAACCGTACTTTTCTGAGAGAGTAGGTCCCAAAGCACTTGTGTGCCAAATTTGGTGCTTGTATCACCCAGTGAACGATTATTTCATTAATCTGCTGCACTATCCGCGCGTTTTCTCGCTAAGCAATGTCCTGTCCGCCCGGTGTAAAGAGCGGCCTTGCAACGCAACCGCAGAATCAACAATGGAAGCGCTGAGCCAGGTTTCTGTGAGAATAATCACACAGCTATCCCCCACGGTGTTGTTGGTAGCTACCTGCAGTCTCAGTTCATCCATCTTGCCATATACTCGGCAAAGCTGGCTTGTCCGGGCACTTCCTCAGCCTAGCTAGCAGGCCTCCCCTGCAGCCCCGTCGTTGCTTGCGGTCCCTACACCGACGTTTGCGCCTCAGGGTCGGGATTGTGTACCATCCTTCTCCCGGTGATCGGGCGATATCGTGAGGAATCCTTTGTTGTTTCAGGAACTCCGCTGTTACTGTCCTCTCGTTTTGCGCACCAACTTCTAGTAAGTCGTGCCTGCTGTAGGTACTATTTACACAACAGTTCCCTATAAGTACTGAAATAAAAAAGTACATACAAATGTACTTAAAAACCCTAAAAGGCACCGATGATAGGAGCTCCGCCAGCCTCGCGTGTGAACGCGCCGCCATCTTGGATACTTTCAAGATGTGTGTGTTAGTGTTAGTGTGTGTGTGTGTGTGTGTGTGTTAGTGTGTTAGTGTTAGTGTGTGTGTGTGTGTGTGTGTGTGTTAGTGTATTAGGGTTAGAAGCTTGAAGCTGTCTGATGTAGCCACACACATCTGCTAGGAGGTATAACACCAGGGGAGGCTGGGGGAGTTAGAACACCAGGGGAGGCTGGAGGAGGTAGAACACCAGGGGAGGCTGGGGGAGGTAGAACACCAGGGGAGGCTGGGGGAGGTATCATTCCCATTATGATTATGATTATTATTACTATTATTATTATTATTATTATTATTATTATAATAATAATAATAATAATACATTCATTTTATAAGGCGCCTTTCATGGCACTCAAGGTCGCCGTACAACACAGTTACAAAAATACAGTCAAACAGTTAAAAAATGACAATCAAACAATTACAAATTACAATATAAAAAGCAGCAGCAGCAGGGCATTCAATAGTCGGGAGGGTGGCTCAGAGATAAGCCTGCCTGAAGAGGTGTGTTTTGATGTGTGTTTTGAATGGGTTTATGGTGTCAATGTTCCTAATGTCGGGGGGGAGGGAGTTCCAGAGGCGAGGGGCAGAGCGGCTGAAAGCTCTTGCCCCCATGGTGGACAGACGGGCAGGGGGGACAGTGAGGTTGATGGCGGAGGCTGACCTGAGGGACCGGGTGGGAATGTTGAGGTGGAGGAGGTCGGACAGGTAAGGGGGGGCGAGGTTGTGGATGGCTTTGAATGTGTGGAGGAGGATTTTGTAGTCAATGCGTAGTTTACTGGGAAGCCAATGGAGTTGTTGTAGAACGGGGGTGATGTGACTGATGACAGGGGTTCTGGTGATTATACGGGCAGCAGCATTCTGGACCAGTTGGAGCTTATGGAGGAGTTTGTGTGGGAGACCAAAGAGAAGGGAGTTGCAGTAGTCTAAGCGGGAGGTGACTAGAGAGTGGACCAGGATAGCAGCGCTGTTGGGAGTGAGTGACGGGCGGAGGCGGTTGATATTTCGAAGGTGAAAGTAGGCGGACCGGATGGTGTTGTTGATATGGGTATGGAAAGATAGGGTGCTGTCGAGGACGACACCCAGACTCTTAACCTGAGGGGAGGGAGAAACTAAGGAGTTGTCAATAGAGAGGGTGAAACTGGGTTGCTTGGTGAGGGAGGATTTGGAGCCATTGAGTGCTATCTCGGTTTTGTTGCTGTTAAGTTTGAGAAAGTGGGAGGGGAACCAGGATTTGATTTCCTGTAGGCAGGCACAGAGGGAAGAGGGTGGGAAGGTGGATGAGGGTTTGGAGGAGACATAGAGCTGGGTGTCGTCCGCATAACAGTGAAAATGTATGTTGTGTTTACGGAATATTTGACCGAGTGGGAGGAGGTAGATGATGAATAGGATGGGGCCAAGGACAGAGCCCTGGGGAACACCAGAGGAGAGGGGGGAGGTATGGGATGAGAATGATTTTAACTGGATGAATTGAGTGCGACCAGAGAGATATGAATGGAACCAGTCCAGGGGAGAGTCGGATATGCCAATGGAGGCTAGTCGGTCGAGGAGGATGGAGTGGGAGATGGTGTCAAAGGCTGCGGTCAGATCAAGGAGGATGAGAATGGATAAATGTCCAGAGTCAGCTGCCATCAGGGGAGGCCTGCTAGCCAGGCTAAGACGGAGCCCGGACAAGCCAGCTTTGCCGAGTATATTCCTATCCAACGTCAGGTCCCTGACTAATAAGATGGATGAATTGAGACTACAGGTTGCCAAAAATAACATCGTGGGAGATAGCTGTGTGATTATTCTCACTGAAACCTGGCTAAATGAAACTATCTGGTACTCCGCGATTAGCCTGGAAGGCCGCACTCTACACCGTGCGGACCGCACGCTGCTTAGCGGTAAGACTCGCGGAGGTGGGATCATTATATCTATGAAGGATAGCTGGTGCTTAAACACGAAAACTGTAAGTAGCCACTGTTCCCCAAACCTGGAATACTTGACTGTTAAATGCCGACCCACTTACCTACCGAGGGAATTCAATGCAGTGTATATTACAAGCGTCTACATTGCACCGAATGCAGACGGTAGCTTAGCATTGGCGCGGCTATTTGACGTCATCAGTGGTCAACAAAGTGCGTAGATCCACAGGCAGTTCACATTATAGCAGGAGACTTCAATCATGTCGACCTGAAGGCAGTACTACCCAAGTTCTATCAGCATGTTAAATGTGCAACAAGAGGAGAAAAAACACTGGATAAGGTATATACCAACATCAAACGTGCTTACAAGGCTAGACCGCTAGCTCATCTAGGCATGTCTGACCATGTGTCAATCCTCCTGATCCCAGCATACACTACCATGAGGAAAAGTGCTCCCATCACCACTAAGACTGTCAGAACCTGGCCAGAAGGGTCCGCTCCACTGCAGATCTGCCTAAATGACACCTCATGGCAGGAATATGAGCATGAGGACCTGGAACAGTTCACGTCGTCGGTTCTGAACCACATAGTGAACTGCACCAACTCAGTCACCGTGGACAAACGGGTCCGGGTCTACCCCAACACGAAGCCATGGATGACTGGGAAGGTCCAAAAACTGATCAACGAGAGGGACAACGCCTTCTTCGCAGGGAAGGGCACACCGCTGTACAGCACCACCAGGGCTAACCTAACAGGGGGTTCAGCACATGACAAACTTCAGAGCCAACAGGCTCACAGCTGCAGAGGACGACCCCCTGCTGGCGAAAAAGCTGAACTCCTTCTACGCCCGGTTCGACGAGGGGCGAACGGAGGTAACCACAACACAAACACCACTCTCTCCAGCTCTCAGCAGCCTCACCCTCACAGAGCATGAAGTGAGACGCGTGCTGAAGGCGGTGGACCCCAGGAAAGCCTCGGGGCCGGATGGCGTCCTGGGACGGGTGCTGAGGGACTGCGCCGACCAGCTGGCCGGGGTTTTCACCAAAATCTTCAACCGGTCCCTGTCCCAGGCCACCACCCCACCCTGCCTGAAAACCTCAACTATCATCCCAGTCCCGAAGAAAAGCACGGTGAGCTGCCTAAACGACTACCGCCCGGTGGCACTCACACCAATCATCATGAAGTGCTTCGAGAAACTAGTCCGGGCCCACATACTCACACGCCTCCCGCCCAACCTGGATCCATACCAGTTCGCCTACAGAGCCCACAGGTCCACAGAGGACGCCATCGCGACGACTCTCCACGCCACTCTATCCCACCTGGAGAGGGGAAACAGCTACGCGAGACTGCTCTTTGTGGACTTCAGCTCCGCCTTCAACACCATCCTTCCAGACAGGCTAGTGACCAAACTACTAGACCTGGGTCTATCACACTCTATATGTGCATGGATCAAGGACTTCCAGACCGACCGCCCCCAGAGGGTGCGGGTGGGCCCCCACACCTCCACAGCCCTCAGACTCAGCACTGGGTCCCCCCAGGGCTGCGTGCTAAGCCCCATCCTCTACAACCTCTACACCTACGACTTCACCCCTGTCCACCCCAGCAACTCCATCGTAAAGTTTGCACACGACACCACCGTGGTGGGCTGCATCTCGGGGGGGGACGAGGCGGCGTACAGGGATGAGGTAGAGCAACTGAGCAAGCTGTGCAAGGTTAACAACCTGCTGCTGAACAAGTCAAAGACCCAGGAAATCATCGTGGACTTCAGGAGGAAAAAGTCTGAGATCCAGCCCCTGCTCATCGACGGAGAGAGCGTGGAGAGAGTCTCAACCCTCCGATTCCTGGGGGTGCACATGCAGGATGACCTGTCCTGGAAGGACAACACAACAGCCACCATCAAGAAGGCACAACAGCGGCTCTACATCCTGAGAGTCCTCAGGAAGGAACACAGCAAGCAGGAGATACTGGTGACCTTCTACCGCGGCGCAGTGGAGAGCATCCTCACCTACGGCATCTGCAACTGGTTCTCCAGCTGCACAACCGCGGAGAGAAATGCGCTACAGAGAGTCGTGAGAACAGCCCAGAAGATCACCGGCGCCCCCCTTCCCCTCTCTGGAAGAGCTGTACAACACACGCTGTCTCAGGAAGGCCTCCAAGATCTCCAGAGACCCAACCCACTCTGGGTACGAACACCCGGCTGCCCTCGAAAAGGCGGTACAGGACCATGGCCGCAAGGACAAACAGACTGAAGAACAGCTTCTACCCCAGGGCCATCCAGGCCCTGAACACAGCAAAGACCTAGGTTCTGGGCCCTGGACAGTCTGGACGGATTGATGGCAACTGCTGGACTGAAAAAATCAGGTGTAGTGCTGAGGCACAAATATGTACATTTCAAGCCTGCAAACTGCGACACTTTAAATGAATGTGCAATAACACTATGTGCAATATGACAACCCTAGTCGTCTATCTGTACAGTATAGTATAGTGGATAGTGTACATAGCCTTTATTTATGTAAACCAGCTCCTTCCCTTCTTGTGTTTTTGTTTTGTTTTTTTCTTTCCTAACACCAGGGGAGCCACCCCTCCTAAATTTCGTTGTTTGGTACCTGTACTATAGCAATGACAATAAAGACCATTCATTCATTCATTCATTCATTCATTCATCAAGAGGTCGTTTGTGATTTTAATGAGGGCTGTTTCTGTACTGTGACGGGGGCGGAAACCGGATTGGAATTGTTCATAGAGGTTATTGTTATAGAGGTGGGCCTGAATCTGTGATGCGACAACTTTTTCCAGAATTTTTGAGATAAATGGCAGATTAGAGATTGGGCGGAGGTTATTGAAAATGTTGGGGTCTAGACCAGGTTTCTTCAGTAGGGGTGTAACAGCAGCAGATTTGAGCGGGGAAGGGACGGAACCAGAGGTGAGAGAGGAGTGGATGATGGCTGTTATCAGGGGTAGAAGAGAGGGAAGGGAGGCTATAACCAGGGAGGATGGCAGGGGATCAAGTTGGCAGGTAGAAGGCTTGGATGCCTGGATACGTTTTGTTAAGTCAGTCGCTGAGGGGAGTTGAAAGCAGGAGAGAGGTAGGGAGAGGGGGGGATTGGGAACAAAAGGAGGCGGACGACTAGACGTGTGAGGGGTCAGTTGCTGGTGGATGGACGAAATTTTAGAGTCGAAAAATGCCATTATGGAGTTACAGTGGTCAGTGGAGTAGAAGTGAGGTGGAAGGAGATCAGGGGGGCGGAGAGAATTGTTGATCACTGAAAATAGGGCCCTGGTATTCCCAGCACTAGAACAGATTTTTTCTGCAAAGAATTCGGATTTGGCGGATGAAATGGCGTCTTTATAAAGGAGGATGTGAGCATGGTACATTTGTTTATGAACAGTGAGTCCAGTTCTATTGAAAAGACGCTCCAGCTGACGACCTTTGGCCTTCAGCTGGCGCAGGTGGGGGGAGAACCAGGGGGCAGAGTGGGGGAAAGAGACAGGCCGGGTTTTAACGGGGGCAAGTGAGTTGAGCAGAGATTTAAGGCCATCGTTATACAAATCAACCAACTGATCCGGGGTGTATGGGGGGGTGATAATGGAGAGATTATCAATGCCAATTGAGAGGTCAGCTAGGTTGATATTTCTGATGTTGCGGAAGGATATGACGCGAGATTGCTTGGTTTTGGACAATGTTAGACATAGCTTAAAGGAGACAAGTTTGTGGTCAGAGATGGGGAGGTCGGCAGCAGAGCAATTTTGTGACACCTGAACAGCAGACTAAGTCCAAAGTATGACCTTTACAGTGGGTGGGGAAGTCAATATATTGAGTGAGACCAAAACTGTCCAGGCATGAGATGAAGTCCTTAGTAGAAGCAAGATTCTTATTGTCCAAATGAATATTAATGTCACCAAGCAAAATTATAATGGATGAGAGTGAGCAGATGAGAGTGAGAAGAGTGGTGAATTCATCAATGAAGTCCTTGTTTGGCTTGGGTGGGCGGTAAATGTTGACTAAAACAGTGGGAGTCGGTCCAGTTAACTGCAGCCTCGAATGACTGTGACAGGCACAGAAACATGAGAGAGCTTCCACGTCTCGCGGTGTAGTGCTGCGAGACCTCCTCCTCTTCCGGAGAGACGGGGTTTGCTGGTGTAAACAAACCCAGGAGGTGTACATTCATTCAACTGAGAAAAATCGTCAGGAGTTTGCCATGTCTCACTGAGACAGAGACAGTCGAGTTTGCGGTCGAGGAGGAGGTCTTGCAGTAGTTGTCCCTTGCCAGTGAGGGAGCGGGTGTTGAGTAATCCAAGGTTGACGTCGGAGTGCTGGTTCGAGAAGCCAACGTTAGCCGACCTAGCTAGGCTGGCCAACGCGCTGTGATCCACCCTCCTGCCGGTGTTTTTCGGAGGCTGGCGGCGGCCGGAGGACCAGATGGACTGTATGGCAATGGTGATGATGATGATGATGATTATTCTCATTATTATTATTATTATTACTATTATTATTATTACTATTATTATTATTTTTTTTACTATTATTTTAATTATTATTACTATTATTATTATTATTATTATTACTATTATTATTATTATTATTTAATTTTTTACGATTATTATTATTATTTATTATTTTTACTATTATTATTATTATTACTATACTATTATTATTATTATTATTATTATTACTATTAGTATTATTATTTATATTATTACTATTATTATTATTTATATTATTATTATTATTATTACTATTATTATTATTGTTATTATTACTATTATTATTATTATTATTACTATTAGTATTATTATTTCTATTATTATCATTATTATTATTATTATTATTACTATAATTATAATTATGACTATTATTACTATTACGATTTTTTTTATTTTAACTATTATTATTACTATACTATTAATATTATTATTTCTATTATTATCATTATTATGATTATTATTACTATTATTATTATTACTATTACTATTATTATTATTATTATTATTATTATTATTATTATTATTATTATTATCCCTTCATTTCACAACACTCTTCCCCTCCCTCCGTATTTATGAAAACAAGTGTGTTCATACACAGAGTCATATTTCATAACCCAGCTAAGAGGAACCATGTGCACAAACCAAGGGAGTGGTTTATTCCTGTGGAGGGAGGGAGGGAGGGAGGGAGGGTGGTAGATAGATCATCTGTTAGTGAGGTCTGGGACCTGCAGGAGAGCTGCAGTAGATAGGTGATCTGTTAGTAAGGTCTGGGGATAGGTGATCTATTAGTGAGGCCTGGGGATAGGTGATCTGTTAGTAAGGTCTAATGGGTGATCTGTTAGTAAGGTCTGGGGATAGGTGATCTGTTAGTGAGGTCTGGGGATAGGTGATCTGTTAGTAAGGTCTAATGGGTGGTCTGTTAGTGAGGTCTGGGGATGGGTGATCTGCTAGTAAGGTCTGGGGATAGGTGATCTGTTAGTAAGGTCTGGGGATAGGTGATCTGTTAGTAAGGTCTGGGGATAGGTGATCTGTTAGTAAGGTCTGGGGATAGGTGATCTGTTAGTAAGGTCTAATGGGTGATCTGTTAGTAAGGTATGGGGATAGGTGATCTGTTAGTAAGGTCTGGGGATAGGTGATCTGTTAGTAAGGTCTGGGGATAGGTGATCTGTTAGTAAGGTCTGGGTATAGGTGATCTGTTAGTGATGTCTGGGGATAGGTGATCTGTTAGTAAGGTCTGGGGATAGGTGATCTGTTAGTGAGGTCTGGGGATAGGTGATCTGTTAGTAAGGTCTGGGGATAGGTGATCTGTTAGTAAGGTCTGGGGATAGGGGCTCTGTTAGTAAGGTCTGGGCGGTTGCTAGGAAGTGGTGGAGCTTCAATTGAGGCCATTTCCTGCCCGGTGCACAGAGGGGTCCTATTATGACATTTAGGTCAGGCAATTGGTGCCATTACCTCTGGCTAGCTTCCTCTGCCTTCCCCCCTCCCTCCCCTCACCCGGCCCCGTAATGAGTTAGAGGCTTAGAGCTATTTGGCTGTATGATTACTGTTGCCAGGGGCGATGAGTATAGGGGGGGGGGGGGTAATTATGGGGTGTATTGTGAGCGGATGTGTGGAAGGTGGAGGAGGAGGCGGGGTCGGGGGGTGTGGGGGGGCAGAAGGGGGGGTGACTCAACACTTTGTGCTGTGTGTAACGTTGCGGCTAACAGCTAACGCTAATGCCAGGAGGTGCCAGTGTGTTGTGCTGCTGGCTGGACTGAGGCAGTCATGCTAAGCTAACTCTGATCCCTGCTGCCATTAGAGAACAACCCTGACAACCACCGCTCTGATGGCCCCTCTGATGTTGTTCTATGTTCTGTGTTCTGTGTTCTATGTTCTGTGTTCTATGTTCAATGTTCTGTGTTCTATGTTCAATGTTCTATGTTCTGTGTTCTGAGTTGTTCTATATTCTGTGTTCTATGTTCTGAAGTGTTCTGTGTTCTGTGTTCTGAGGTGGTTCCCTGGAGAACAGTTTTTGTGTGCAGCGTTCAGACTGCAGAGTGAATTCCCAGACAATAAAACGATTGTGAACTTTGACAGACGATCATAAAAACAACACAAACAACACAAACAACACACGTATTAATACAACCTTGACATGAACCATGAACAGCTTTAACCCTGATCCTAACACAGACAGGCAGACAGGCAGACAGGCAGACAGGCAGACAGACAGGCAGACAGGCAGGCAGGCAGACAGGCAGGCAGGCAGACAGACAGACAGACAGACAGGCAGACAGGCAGGCAGACAGACCAGGCAGACAGACAGACAGACAGAGAGAAAGACAGACCAGGCAGACAGACAGTCAGAGAGACAGAAAGGCAGGCAGACAGACAGACAGACCAGGCAGGCAGACAGACTGACAGACAGACAGAAAGAAGACAGACAGACAGACCAGGCAGGCAGACAGACAGACAGACAGACAGACAGACAGGCAGGTAGATAGACCAGAGAGACAGAGAGACCAGGCAGACAGACAGACAGACAGACAGACAGGCAGACAGTCAGACAGACAGGCAGGCAGACAGACAGGCAGACAGACCAGGTAGACAGAGAGAAAGACAGACCAGGCAGACAGACAGTCAGAGAGAGAGAGACAGAAAGGCAGGCAGACAGACAGAAGACAGACAGACCAGGCAGGCAGACAGACAGACAGACAGACAGAAGACAGACAGACCAGGCAGGCAGACAGACAGACAGACAGACAGAAGACAAACAGACCAGGCAGGTAGACAGACAGACAGACAGGCAGGTAGACAGACCAGACAGACAGAGAGACAGAGAGACCAGGCAGACAGACAGACAGAAGACAGACAGACAGACAGGCAGACATGCAGGCAGACAGTCAGTCAGACAGACAGGCAGGCAGACAGGCAGGCAGACAGACATAAAGACAGTTAGTCAGTCAGACAGACAGACAGGCAGGCAGACGGACCAGGCAGACAGACAGACAGGCAGACAGACCAGACAGACAGACCAGGCAGACAGACAGACAGACAGAAGACAGACAGACCAGTTAGGCAG
The DNA here is from genome assembly GCF_963989245.1 of Nansenia antarctica. Classification (NCBI taxonomy): domain Eukaryota; kingdom Metazoa; phylum Chordata; class Actinopteri; order Argentiniformes; family Microstomatidae; genus Nansenia; species Nansenia antarctica. The sequence goes on along the minus strand of NC_137677.1, from coordinate 29,432,878 downwards.
ACAGACTGACAGACAGACAGACAGACAGACAGAAGACAGACAGACAGAGAGACAGAAGACAGACAGACAGCCAGACCAGGCAGGCAGCCAGACAGGCAGGCAGGAAGACAGACATGCAGACAGTTAGTCAGTCAGACAGACAGACAGACAGGCAGGCAGACAGACCAGACAGACAGACAGACAGACAGACAGACAGGCAGTAAGGCAGGCAGACAGACAGACCAGACAGACAGACAGACCAGGCAGACAGACAGAC
>NC_137677.1:29425122-29427622 GCF_963989245.1 Nansenia antarctica | reverse complement strand
CATCAATGTTTCAGTAAATAGGTTAGCATCAATATTTCAGTAATAAGGTTAGGATAAATGTTTCAGTAACAAGGTTAGCATCAATATTTCAGTAACAAGATTAGCATCAATGTTTCAGTAACAAGGTTAGCATCAATATTTCAGTAACAAGGTTAGCATCAATATTTCAGTAATAAGGTTAGGATCAATATTGCAGTAACAAGGTTAGCATCAATATTTCAGTAACAAGATTAGCATCAATATTTCAGTAGCAAGGTTAGCATCAATATTTCAGTAACAAGGTTAGCATCAATATTTCAGTAACAAGGTTAGCATCAATGTTTCAGTAACAAGGTTAGCATCAATGTTTCAGTAACAAGGTTAGCATCAATGTTTCAGTAACTATCCTGTAAGCTCCTCCCTGTCCTGTAAGCTCCTCCCTGTCCTGTAAGCTCCTCCCTGTCCTGTCCTGTAAGCTCCTCCCTGTCCTGTAATCTCCTCCCTGTCCTGTCCTGTAAGCTCCTCCCTGTCCTGTAAGCTCCTCCCTGTCCTGTAAGCTCCTCCCTGTCCTGTCCTGTAAGCTCATCCCAGTCCTGTCCTGTAAGCTCCTCCCTGTCCTGTCCTGTAAGCTCCTCCCTGTCCTGTCCTGTAAGCTCCTCCCTGTCCTGTAAGCTCCTCCCTGTCCTGTCCTGTAGCTCCTCCCTGTCCTGTAGCTCCACCCTGCCCTGTCCTGTAAACTCCGCCCTGTCCTGTAAGCTCCTACCTGCTCCTCCCTCGCCTGTAGCTCCACCCTCTCCTGGAGTCTGTGCTGCTGTGAGGTCAGACTGTTTCTGTTCATATTAGTCAGTTTAGTTCCTGTGTTGTGAAGTACTCTGTGACATTTTGTCATTGATGTAAAATATTCTACAGATCCATCTGATTGGCTGACTGACGTCTTACCTCTTCCCAGGTGTTGTCTGACAGGTAGCAGCCAGCCACAGGACCAATCACGGGCCAGGAGGGTGGTGATGTAAGCAGAGGACCTGAGGCTGCAGCATCTGGTTAGATTAGACACAGTCACCATGGTGTGTGTGTGTGTGTGTGTGTGTGTGTGTGTGTGTGTGTGTGTGTGTGTGTTGATGGATGTGGTTTTGAGACCACAGTGTTCCAGAAGATTCTCAGTAATTAGCACAATCACCCGTTACACACACACACTCCATGACATGGCCTGATGAGTGTGTGTGTGTGTGTGTGTGTGTGTGTGTGTGTGTGTGTGTGTGTGTGTGTGTGTGTGTGTGTGTGTGTGTGTGTGCGAGTGTGTGCGAAAGGGTATGTGGGTGTGTGGTGAACCTCAGGAAATAATTATTTTTCAGCTGAAACAGCCTTCTGTGTTCTACACAACTAAACATCCAGAACACCAACCAAATAACAACAACAACAACAACAACAACAACATCAACAACAACATCATCAACAACATAATTAACAACATCATCAACAACATCATCAACAAAAACAACAACAACAACATCAACATCAACATCAACATCAACAACAACAACAACAACATCAACATCAACATCAACATTAACATCAACATCAACATCAACAACAACAATAACAACAACAACAACTCCCTCTCCCGATAACTTTAGTGTTAGACGTGGTGGTGTAGTTAGTGGTGGTGGTGTAGTTAGTGTTAGACATGGTGGTGTAGTTAGTGTTAGACATGGTGGTGTAGTTAGTGTTAGTTACTAACAACAACAACAACAACAACAACAACAACAACAACAACAACAACCTCATCTAACATCTTCCTCCTCAATATCTTGTTGACTTTAAAGTTTATTTTGAATTCATGTCCTACTGGATCTCCGCCAGCCTTCCCCAGCCTCCACCAGCCTCCGCCAGCCTTCCCCAGCCTCCACCAGCCTCCACCAGCCTCCCCCAGCCTCCACCAGCCTCCCCCAGCCTCTACCAGCCTCTAACAGCCTCCACCAGCCTCCGTCAGTCTCTACCAGCCTCCACGAGCCTCCGCCAGCCTCCACCAGCCTTCCCCAGCCTCCCCCAGCCTCCACCAGCCTCCACCAGCCTCCCCCATCCTCCACCAGCCTCCACCAGCCTCCCCCAGCCTCCACGAGCCTCCCCCAGCCTCCACCAGCTTCCGTCAGCCACCACCAGCCTCCACCAGCCTCAGTCAGCCTCCGTCAGCCTCCGTCAGCCTCCACCAGCCTCCACCAGCCTCCACCAGCTTCCGTCAGCCTCCGTCATCCTCCGTCAGCCTCCACCAGCCTCCACCAGCTTCCGTCAGCCTCCGCCAGCCTCCGTCAGCCTCCGCCAGCCTCCACCAGCCTCCGCCAGCCTCCACCAGCATCCACCAGAGCTGTGGTGCTAAATTACCGCTGCGGTCGGAAACTGAGGGTCATATTTTTATCTGACATAAATATTAACATTTCTCTGGTGTTTCTGGCGTAAACACAGAGCCTCTGCTTGAGACATAATACTGTTCCAGCGCCGAGGGAGAGGAGCAGGCGTTAGCCTA
>NC_137677.1:29405122-29412622 GCF_963989245.1 Nansenia antarctica | reverse complement strand
TGGTTGGGGTCTAACAGACTGTGGTTGGGGGGGCTGCGGTCTAACAGACTGTGGTTGGGGTGGCTGGGGTCTAACAGACTGAGAGGAGAGGAGGAGAGAGGGGTTGAGAGAGAGAGGAGGAGAGGAGAGGAGGAGAGGAGGATAGAGGAGGAGAGGAGAGGTGTAGAGAGGGGAGAAAAGAGGAGAGAGGGAGGAGAGGAGATGAGGAGAGAGGGGAGGAGAGAGAGAGGAGAGGGCGGAGAAAGAGTGGGGAAAGGGCAGAGAGGTGGGAGAAAGGGGTTAAGTGGAGAGAGAGACGGAGAGAAGGGGAAGAGAGAGGGGATGAGAGAGAGGACACGGGGGAGAGAGAGAGGGGGAGAGAGAGAGGAGATGGGGGAGAGAGAGGAGAGGTAACAGGATATTTAAACAGAGATAAGATTGTGTGCTTAATAGGCCGGGAGGAACTGTCGCCATGTCAACGCCGGGACTATCAGATAGGGAAAGGTAAACAGAGCCTCTGTTAGCGTAGCTTAGCGTAGCATAGTGTAGCCTAGCGTAGCGTGTTACACAGATCTGGACCTCCTGATCACACACAGGCTCAGCGGTTCAAACAGACTGTGGTTGGGGGGGCTGGGGTCTAACAGACTGTGGTTGGGGGGGCTGGGGTCTAACAGACAGTGGTTTGGGTCCAACAGACTGTGGTTGGGGGGGCTGGGGTCTAACATACTGTGGTTGGGGTCTAACAGACTGTGGTTGGGGGGGCTGGGGTCTAACATACTGTGGTTGGGGGGGCTGGGGTCTAACAGACTGTGGTTGGGGGGGCTGGGGTCTAACAGACTGTGGTTGGGGGGGCTGGGCTCTAACAGACAGTGGTTTGGGTCCAACAGACTGTGGTTGGGGGGGCTGGGGTCTAACAGACTGTGGTTGGGGTCTAACAGACTGTGGTTTGGGTCCAACAGACTGTGGTTGGGGGGGCTGTGGTCTAACAGACTGTGGTTGGGGGGCTGGGGTCTAACAGACTGTGGTTGGGGGGGCTGGGGTCTAACAGACTGTGGTTGGGGTCTAACAGACTGTGGTTGGGGGGGCTGGGGTCTAACAGACTGTGGTTGGGGTGGCTGGGGTCTAACAGACTGTGGTTGGGGTCTAACAGACTGTGGTTGGGGGGGCTGGGGTCTAACATACTGTGGTTGGGGGGGCTGGGGTCTAACAGACTGTGGCTGGGGTCTAACAGACTGTGGTTGGGGGGGCTGGGGTCTAACAGACTGTGGCTGGGGTCTAACAGACTGTGGTTGGGGGGGCTGGGGTCTAACAGTCAGTGGTTGGGGGGACTGGGGTCTAACAGACTGTGGTTGGGGGGGCTGGTGTCTAACAGTCAGTGGTTGGGGGGGCTGGGGTCTAACAGACTGTGGTTGGGGGGGCTGGGGTCTAACAGTCTGTGGTTGCGGGGGCTGGGGTCTAACAGACTGTGGTTGGGGGGCTGGGGTCTAACAGTCTGTGGTTGGGGAGGCTGGGGTCTAACAGACTGTGGTTGGGGGGGCTGGGGTCCAACAGACTGTGGTTGGGGGGCTGGGGTCTAAAAGTCTGTGGTTGGGGGGGCTGGGGTCTAACAGACTGTGGTTGTGGGGGCTGGGGTCTAACAGTCTGTGGTTGGGGGGGCTGGGGTCTAACAGTCTGTGGTTGTGGGATCTGGGGTCTAACAGACTGTGGTTGGGGGGCTGGGGTCTAAAAGTCTGTGGTTGGGGGGGCTGGGGTCTAACAGACTGTGGTTGTGGGGGCTGGGGTCTAACAGTCTGTGGTTGGGGGGGCTGGGGTCTAACAGTCTGTGGTTGTGGGATCTGGGGTCTAACAGACTGTGGTTGGGGGGGCTGGGGTCTAACAGACTGTGGTTGGGGGGGCTGGGGTCTAACGGACTGTGGTTGGGGGGGCTGGGGTCTAACAGTCTGTGGTTGGGGGGGCTGGGGTCTAACAGATTGTGGTTGGGGGGGCTGGGGTCAAACAGACTGTGGTTGGGGGGGCTGGGGTCTAACAGTCTGTGGTTGGAGTGGCTGGGGTCTAACAGACTGTGGTTGGGGGGGCTGGGGTCTAACAGACTGTGGTTGGGGGGGCTGGGGTCTAACAGACAGTGGTTTGGGTCCAACAGACTGTGGTTGGGGGGGCTGGGGTCTAACATACTGTGGTTGGGGTCTAACAGACTGTGGTTTGGGGGGCTGGGGTCTAACATACTGTGGTTGGGGGGGCTGGGGTCTAACAGACTGTGGTTGGGGGGGCTGGGGTCTAACAGACTGTGGTTGGGGGGGCTGGGGTCTAACAGACTGTGGTTGGGGTCTAACAGACTGTGGTTGGGGGGGCTGGGCTCTAACAGACAGTGGTTTGGGTCCAACAGACTGTGGTTGGGGGGGCTGGGGTCTAACAGACTGTGGTTGGGGTCTAACAGACTGTGGTTTGGGTCCAACAGACTGTGGTTGGGGGGGCTGTGGTCTAACAGACTGTGGTTGGGGGGCTGGGGTCTAACAGACTGTGGTTGGGGGGGCTGGGGTCTAACAGACTGTGGTTGGGGTCTAACAGACTGTGGTTGGGGGGGCTGGGGTCTAACAGACTGTGGTTGGGGTGGCTGGGGTCTAACAGACTGTGGTTGGGGTCTAACAGACTGTGGTTGGGGGGGCTGGGGTCTAACATACTGTGGTTGGGGGGGCTGGGGTCTAACAGACTGTGGTTGGGGGGGCTGGGGTGTAACAGACTGTGGCTGGGGTCTAACAGACTGTGGTTGGGGGGGCTGGGGTCTAACAGACTGTGGTTGGGGGGGCTGGGGTCTTACAGACTGTGGTTGGGGGGGCTGGTGTCTAACAGTCAGTGGTTGGGGGGGCTGGGGTCTAACAGACTGTGGTTGCGGGGGCTGGGGTCTAACAGACTGTGGTTGGGGGGCTGGGGTCTAACAGTCTGTGGTTGCGGGGGCTGGGGTCTAACAGACTGTGGTTGGGGGGCTGGGGTCTAACAGTCTGTGGTTGGGGAGGCTGGGGTCCAACAGACTGTGGTTGTGGGGGCTGGGGTCTAACAGACTGTGGTTGGGGGGCTGGGGTCTAACAGACTGTGGTTGGGGGGGCTGGGGTCCAACAGACTGTGGTTGGGGGGCTGGTTGTCTAACAGTCTGTGGTTGGGGGGGCTGGGGTCTAACAGTCTGTGGTTGGGGGGGCTGGGGTATAACAGACTGTGGTTGGGGGGGCTGGGGTCTAACAGACTGTGGTTGTGGGGGCTGGGGTCTAACAGTCTGTGGTTGGGGGGGCTGGGGTCCAACAGACTGTGGTTGGGGGGCTGGTTGTCTAACAGTCTGTGGTTGGGGGGGCTGGGGTCTAACAGTCTGTGGTTGGGGGGGCTGGGGTATAACAGACTGTGGTTGTGGTGGCTGGGGTCTAACAGACTGTGGTTGGGGGGGCTGGGGTCTAACAGACTGTGGTTGGGGGGGCTGGGGTCTAACAGACTCTGGTTGGGGGGGCTGGGGTCTAACAGACTGTGGTTGGGGAGGCTGGGGTCTAACAGACTCTGGTTGGGGGGGCTGGGGTCTACAGACTGTGGTTTGGGGGTCTGGGGTCTAACAGACTGTGGTTGGGGGGGCTGGGGTCTAACAGTCTGTGGTTGGGGGGGCTGGGGTCTAACAGATTGTGGTTGGGGGAGCTGGGGTCAAACAGACTGTGGTTGGGGGGGCTGGGGTCTAACAGTCTGTGGTTGGGGGGGGTTGGGGTCTAACAGTCTGTGGTTGGGGGGGCTGGGGTCTAACAGACTTTGGTTGGGGGGGGGCTGGGGTCTTACAGTCTGTGGTTGGGGAGGCTGGGGTCTAACAGACTGTGGTTGGGGGGGGGCTGGGGTCTAACAGTCTGTGGTTGGGGGGGCTGGGGTCTAACAGACTGTGGTTGTGGGGGCTGGGGTCTAACAGTCTGTGGTTGGGGGGGCTGGGGTCTAACAGTCTGTGGTTGTGGGGGCTGGGGTCTAACAGACTGTGGTTGGGGGGGCTGGGGTCTAACAGTCTGTGGTTGGGGGGGCTGGGGTCTAACAGATTGTGGTTGGGGGAGCTGGGGTCAAACAGACTGTGGTTGGGGGGGCTGGGGTCTAACAGTCTGTGGTTGGGGGGGGTTGGGGTCTAACAGTCTGTGGTTGGGGGGGCTGGGGTCTAACAGACTTTGGTTGGGGGGGGGCTGGGGTCTTACAGTCTGTGGTTGGGGAGGCTGGGGTCTAACAGACTGTGGTTGGGGGGGGCTGGGGTCTAACAGTCTGTGGTTGGGGGGGCTGGGGTCTAACAGACTGTGGTTGTGGGGGCTGGGGTCTAACAGTCTGTGGTTGGGGGGGCTGGGGTCTAACAGTCTGTGGTTGTGGGGGCTGGGGTCTAACAGACTGTGGTTGGGGGGGCTGGGGTCTAACAGACTGTGGTTGGTGGGGCTGGGGTCTGACAGGCTGTGGTTGGGGGGGCTGGGGTCTAACAGACTGTGGTTGGGGGGGCTGGGGTCTAACAGTCTGTGGTTGGGGGGGCTGGGGTCTAACAGTCTGTGGTTGGGGGGGCTGGGGTCTAACAGACTGTGGTTGGGGGGGCTGGGGTCTAACAGACTGTGGTTGGGGGGGCTGGGGTCTAACAGTCTGTGGTTGGGGGGGCTGGGGTCTAACAGTCTGTGGTTGGGGGGGCTGGGGTCTAACAGACTGTGGTTGGGGGGGCTGGGGTCTAACAGACTGTGGTTGTGGGGGCTGGGGTCTAACAGACTGTGGTTGGGGGGGCTGGGGTCTAACAGACTCTGGTTGGGGGGGCTGGGGTCTAACAGACTGTGGTTGGGGAGGCTGGGGTCTAACAGACTCTGGTTGGGGGGGCTGGGGTCTAACAGACTGTGGTTTGGGGGGCTGGGGTCTAACAGACTGTGGTTGGGGGGGCTGGGGTCTAACAGTCTGTGGTTGGGGGGGCTGGGGTCTAACAGATTGTGGTTGGGGGGGCTGGGGTCAAACAGACTGTGGTTGGGGGGGCTGGGGTCTAACAGTCTGTGGTTGGAGTGGCTGGGGTCTAACAGACTGTGGTTGGGGGGGCTGGGGTCTAACAGACTGTGGTTGGGGGGGGCTGGGGTCTAACAGTCTGTGGTTGGGGGGGCTGGGGTCTAACAGTCTGTGGTTGGGGGGGCTGGGGTCTAACAGTCTGTGGTTGTGGGGGCTGGGGTCTAACAGACTGTGGTTGGGGGGGCTGGGGTCTAACAGACTGTGGTTGGGGGGGCTGGGGTCTAACAGTCTGTGGTTGGGGGGGCTGGGGTCTAACAGTCTGTGGTTGGGGGGGCTGGGGTCTAACAGACTGTGGTTGGGGGGGCTGGGGTCTAACAGACTGTGGTTGGGGGGGCTGGGGTCTAACAGACTGTGGTTGGGGGGGCTGGGGTCTAACAGTCTGTGGTTGGGGGGGCTGGGGTCTAACAGTCTGTGGTTGGGGGGGCTGGGGTCTAACAGACTGTGGTTGGGGGGGCTGGGGTCTAACAGTCTGTGGTTGGGGGGGCTGGGGTCTAACAGTCTGTGGTTGGGGGGGCTGGGGTCTAACAGACTGTGGTTGGGGGGGCTGGGGTCTAACAGACTGTGGTTGTGGGGGCTGGGGTCTAACAGACTGTGGTTGTGGGGGCTGGGGTCTAACAGACTGTGGTTTGGGGGGCTGGGGTCTAACAGACTGTGGTTGGGGGGGCTGGGGTCTAACAGTCTGTGGTTGGGGGGGCTGGGGTCTAACAGATTGTGGTTGGGGGGGCTGGGGTCAAACAGACTGTGGTTGGGGGGGCTGGGGTCTAACAGTCTGTGGTTGGAGTGGCTGGGGTCTAACAGACTGTGGTTGGGGGGGCTGGGGTCTAACAGACTGTGGTTGGGGGGGGCTGGGGTCTAACAGTCTGTGGTTGGGGGGGCTGGGGTCTAACATACTGTGGTTGGGGGGGCTGGGGTCTAACAGTCTGTGGTTGGGGGGGCTGGGGTCTAACAGACTGTGGTTGGGGTGGCTGGGGTCTAACAGACTGTGGTTGGAGTGGCTGGGGTCTAACAGACTGTGGTTGGGGGGGCTGGGGTCTAACAGACTGTGGTTGGGGGGGGTTGGGGTCTAACAGTCTGTGGTTGGGGGTGCTGGGGTCTAACAGACTGTGGTTGGGGGGGCTGGGGTCTAACAGACTGTGGTTAGGGGGGCTGGGGTCTAACGGACTATGGTTGGGGGGGCTGGGGTCTAACAGACTGTGGTTGGGGGGGCTGGGGCTTAATAGTCTGTGGTTGGGGTCTAACAGACTGTGGTTGGGGTGGCTGGGGTCTAACAGACTGTGGTTGGGGGGGCTGGGGTCTAACAGACTGTGGTTGGGGGGGCTGGGGTCTAACGGACTGTGGTTGGGGGGGCTGGGGTCTAACGGACTGTGGTTAGGCGGTCTGGGGTCTATCAGACTGTGGTTGGGGGGGCTGGGGTCTAACAGACTGTGGTTGGGGGGGCTGGGGTCTAACGGACTGTGGTTGGGGGGGCTGGGGTCTAACGGACTGTGGTTAGGCGGTCTGGGGTCTATCAGACTGTGGTTGGGGGGGCTGGGGTCTAACAGACTGTGGTTGGGGGGGCTGGGGCTTAACAGTCTGTGGCTGGGCTCTAACAGACTGTGGTTGGGGGGCTGGGGTCTAGCAGGCTGTGGTTGGGGTCTAACAGACTGTGGTTGGGGTGGCTGGGGTCTAACAGACTGTGGTTGGGGTGGCTGGGGTCTAACAGACTGTTGTTGGGGAGGCTGGGGTCTAACAGACTGTGGTTGGGGGGGCTGGGGTCTAACAGACTGTGGTTGGGGTGTTGAGGAGTAGAGCAGGGGGCTCAGGACACAGCCCTTTGGGCTCCTGTGTTGAGGGTCAGAGGGGCGGAGGTCTTAGAGCAGGGGGCGGCAATAGGCGTCCCGTGGGCCATTGCTGGCCCATCACCAATAATATTTGGCCCAGCAGATTATTTTGAGAATCCACTTTTTTTCTTTTTTTACAATATCGGAACGACAGTCCCACATATAGCGCCAAAATGTCAGAATAGAGAATCTACCTCCACTTGAATAATGCTTATTGTACTTTTATCCATGTTGAGAGTGAATGACACAGGGACAGACAATCAGGCAGCGGGGTGCATCGAAACGCACTGACGCTGAACCCCTCATAGTGAATCATAAGTAGGTGGACAACGCGTGGTGCTGAAATAGCCGACATGCGGTGTGTGGTTTGAAAAAAATAACACCAGCTCAGTAAATCATTCAAACCTAATGTTTACGTATATGTAACTGCAACACACATATCAACAGTAACAAAGCAAATTCAGTTTAATTTTCTGAAAAACAATACGCTTGATCGTGGAGGGCGAGGGGTGGTGGTGCATAGGCCTACGCTTCTGAAACGACAGAGCAAACACGCTATTAGGGATAATAATTACAATGAGCCATTCATTCAAAATATACAAAATACAATTAGGTTATTAAATACAATAACGACAGGCTTGGTACTCACTTAATGTGAAAAGTGGCATCTCCCATC
>NC_137677.1:29365122-29400122 GCF_963989245.1 Nansenia antarctica | reverse complement strand
TTTGCAGAACTCATGCATGCAGAGTCTCAATTTGGTGTTTGTCCCATTTTGCAAAATCTTGGTTGGCAGGTGGACCCCAGACCTCGCAACCATAGAGGGAAATGGGTTCTATAACGGAGTCCAATAATTTGAGCCAGATTTGAATAGGGATGTCTAACTTGATGTTCCTTTTGATGGCGTAAAAAGCCCTCCTTGCCTTATCTCTCAGGTATAATTCTTTGTATTGTCACGACCCAACAGCAATGTGCGTACATTGATAGTCAATGGGCTCGTTCCCACACAGGGCCGAGGCCGGACACAGGTAGATTAGCTCAGGGTTAGCTGTCAGCACCCAGGTAGATGTAAAGGGGAAATGGCTTACCTGGCTCCGATGTATCGTGGCGTGGTCCGCGGGGATACTGAACAACCCGCACGTTCGTTCAGTGGGGTGTTCCTTCCCATTCAGTATTGACATATAACAAAACAAACAAAACCGGACACGACACAACACGACCTCGGGGGTAATCCAACGTTCCACACGGTAATAGTCTTGATAATAATTGTCCAAGGGGTTCTCTTCTAGGTAAGGCGTCTCAATCAGTATTACTCTTCTCAGTTAACTCCACTCTCAACTCTCTCGACTTTCTCAACTTTCTCGACTCTCAGGTAGCAAATGAGCACCTGTCATATACCTTTCGAGAGACCCGCCAACAGGCAAGCCACTCCCCCATGTACCCTGGGTAGCCAATCAACACCCCCCGAGCTTACCATGACAACTAGGAACAGTTGGATCGTGACAGTATGTTCTAGGGCAATTGTATCTAGGAAGAATTTGAATTTGTGGTGCTGGAGACTGGATCTTTTTTTTGAAAATCATAATTTTCGTCTTAGTGAGATTCACTGTCAAGGCCCAGGTCTGGGAGAATTGGTATAGAAGGTCGAGGTGCTGTTGTAGCCCTTCTTTGGTTGGGGACAGCAGCACCAGGTCATCAGCAAACAGTAGATATTTGACTTCTGTGTCTACTAGGGGGATGCCAGGTGCTGCAGACTGCTCTAATGTTTTTGCCAAACTGTTGATATAGATGTTGGAAGAGGGTTGGACTCAAGCTGCATCCCTGTCTAACCCCCCGGCTTTGGGAAAAGAAGTCTGTGTGGTTTTTGCCAATCTTAACAGCACACTTGTTGTTAGTGTACATTGACTTTATGATGTCGTAGGTTTTTCCTCCAACACCATTTTCCAACAGTGTGAATAGCAGACCTTTGTGCCAAATTGAATCAAAGGCTTTTTTGAAATCTACGAAGCAGGCGAATAGTTTGCTTTTGTTTTTGTTTATTTGGTTGTCAATTAGGGTGCTGAGGGTGAATATATGGTCTGTTGTACGATACTTTGGTAAAAAAACATTTTGGGATTTGCTTAGGACATTGTTTACAGTGAGGTAATGTAGCAGTCTGTGGTTGATGATCATACAGAGGATTTTCCCAAGGTTGCTGTTGACACAGATCCCACGGTAGTTATTTGGATCAGATTTATCTCCACTTTTGTGGAGCGGCGTTATCAATCCTTGGTTCCAAATATTGGGGAAGATCCCAGAGCTAAGGACAATGTTGAAGAGTTTTAATATTATATAGCCAATTGGAATTTGACGTCTGTGAATTTTAGCATTTCATTTAGGATGCCATCGATACCACAGGCCTTCTTGGTTTCGAGTGAATTTATTTTGTCCTGTACTTCCTTTAGTGTAATTGGAGAGTCTAGCGGGTTCTGGTAGTCTTTTATGGCTGACTCTAAACTTTGTAGTTTATCTTGTATGTGTCTTTGGAGAAGTGATTTACCAATATATCTCCATTTTGGATGGGTAGATCCTCATGTATTTGTTTATTTAGAGTGTTCAATTTTTCCCAGAATTTGGTTGTTTTTATGGATTCCTCTATAGAGTGTAGCTGGTTTCTAACATGATGGTCCCTTTTTTTCTTTAATGTATTTTTATACAGTTTTAATGTTTCACCATAGTGAAGACGTGTGCTCTGGTTGTCTGGGTCTCTATGTTTCTGGTTTGATAGGTTCCTTAGTTCCTTTCTGAGGTTTTGACACTAGACAAACTATATGCCAATGTGAAGGGAGCCTACACATCCACTGCCCTCCCGCCACTAGGGGCATCCGATCACAACATGGTCTGGATGGAACCAACATATACCCCTATCATAAAAAGGCTGCCTATCACCACCAGGACTGTCCAGCAATGGTCAGAAGACGTGGAGGAGGAGCTGAGGGCGTGTTTTGAAACAACCGACTGGGGGATGTTCCAGAGAGTCCACGGGGAGGACATAGATGGTCTGCTAGACTGTGTCACAGACTATATCAAGTTCTGCGAGGAGAGCATCGTCCCCATTAAAAAGGTACGGTGCTTTCCTAACAACAAGCCGTGGATAAATGGGAACATCAAGAACCTTCTGAAAAGGAAGAGGAGGCTGTTTAAGGCAGGGGACACTGAGGGAGCCAGGGCCACTCAGAAGGAGGTGAAGAAGGAGCTGAGAGCAGCCAAAGAGGAATACAGGAGGAAATTGGAGGGCGGGCTAGTGGCCCACAGCTCCAAGGAGGTGTGGAAGGGTTTCAAGAAGATCACGGGCCACAAGCAGCCACATACTGTGGTGGAGGGGACCCGAGAGCAGGCGGATGACCTGAACTGCTTCTTTAACAGGTTTGACCAACCATCCCCCTGTCACCCCCCACAGCCCCCGACCCTCTCCTCCCCTCTCCAATGTACCGCACCCCTGGCAACAGTAGCCCCCACTCCCCCTGACCCCCTCACACCCCAGCAGCAATTGCCTCCCCTTACCAACACCAGGAGCCAGGGAGCATGCTTCACACCTGGAGACACCGGTACTCACAGCTTTATAACATCTGAGCAGGTGAAAAGGCAGCTCTCCAGGGTGAATGTGAACAAGTCCAGAGGTCCAGACAACATCAACCCCAGGGTTCTGAAGGTGTGTGCTGGAGAGCTGGCGGACACATTCCAACATCTCTTCAGTCTATCTCTAAGACTGAGGAGGGTGCCACAGCTCTGGAAGACCTCTTGCATCGTCCCAGTGCCAAAGAAGGGACGGCCCAGCACCCCAAACGACTACAGACCTGTCGCCCTGACACCACAGGTCATGAAGATCCTGGAGAGGCTAGTGCTGCAACACCTTAACACTAGAACAGCCGTGAGGTGTTAAACAGCACCAGTGAGTACAAAAAAAATTCTACCTTTGCACTCGATCACATTTCAGGACCCTCCTTTCATGACTTTTCCTAGATATGTGCGTTCTACCACCCAGCATTTTTACATTTTCAAAATCGAGTTAGTATAAAGCGTTTTAGCAGTATTTCTGTGTGTGTCTGTGTATTTGTGGCTGCCATCTTTTTCTCCAAGCCTGCAATTCTCTTTTATATCAGCAGAGGTAGCAAGGGGGCACACACTGTGCTCAAATTCAGGCTTCAGTGCTGAATGAGACACAGTGCATAAGACTGATATTTGTGTTTATATATAGGCTACAATAACAATCAAAATAAGATATGTATATGTGCAGACAGTTGTGAAAATGATAAACTGTACAGTATGTCTCCCAATCAATGTTCGTTCAGACAATACAACCAAAGGCGTAAAAATACTGATGTTCTCATAATGTAATTATAGATATAGCTAAATTAGACTGTAGACTGCTATGGAGGTATATTGAAACCAATATATAGATTATATATATAGATTATATATACAACCTGATTGGATTAAATAAGATTCTGTTGTGATTGTGTTGACATTGTTGTGATTGCAAAATAAATCTTGGTTATGTAATGTGTAAAGAACATGATGACACGAATGCCTATTATGATGATATGCAAAAGGGACAATCTGTGTCTATGAATCTTGAACAATCACCGGTTGAATATGCTAATATAGGAACAGTGCCTAAAACCCCACTTCAAAAGGTTGTTATTCAAAGGCAGCATCCAAAGCCTACTAACACATTGCACAGTAAAAGAGAACATGATCAAATGTCAACAATGAATAATCAGTCAACAATGGATAATCTTATCAATCAAGACACCATGTCCAATGTAGAGCAAAAACATGACATCGCTGATATCCTTCTTACTCAGCAGAAACTTGCTTGAGAGCCGTGTTTGAAACCCGCTTGGCTCCCCTTGGGAGGTGTGGGGGATGGAAATCCTTTGTTTGGCTGATTACCTTCCCCCAAGATTACCATCCCCCATGCTTCAACCATTACATCAAGTGAATGGAACTGACTTTAGAAACGAGTTATTCTGGTTTATTTACGAGGACCACAGGAAAGGCCAAGGATTTCCACTTACACATGTGTGAGGAAACGTAACAGTGTTTTGTTACAGAACTGTTCGCAAATGTTCCATTTGTTCATTTGCTTTATTGAGGTGACTCTGCAAAATGACAATAACTAAACAAGTCCTGACAACAAAAATATATGTATAATATTGTATATAATGTTTTTTCTGTATATCACTGTAGACCACAGTCTCACTCACATATACACAACACAACACTGTTGTGTATAATACAGTTTTCTCAGTCGCTTTGGTGCATTTCTCACATCACTATTAACATTTGTCAGTGTCATCAAAATGAAAAGTCCTGACACCATTGTTTATGAACAAGATAGTCAAATGGCTTTGTCATGTTTTCATTATGACAGTTCACTCTGTAAGTGTTTTCCAATGCAAAAAAGTCAGATCTTGGTGACACTATGTCGGGTTCTGGTTCTGGGCTTAAATGCTATATTCTGTTCAGCTTGTTTGTAAAGCAAGCCATGCTAACCCATCGCTAGTTCAAACAGACCGTAGTAGACTTTAAACAACAAAGAGACACGGAATCAATCATGATTATTATTTACTTGCAAGGAGGACGAATATGAGGCCTCTCCTGAGAGAGAGACCCCACCTTCATTCTAAATTTCTCCTCCTGTAAGCCAGTCTTTATTCTCACAGAATGGAAAAGAGGAGGCAGTTTGTGATCCTATCAGAGTCCTAGAAATGTGGGGTGGTGTTCAGAACGAATCATTAACAGATGTGGCCGTGAGCGACTCAAAACCTGTTTTCGAAAAGTGTCATGGAAATCTGATAAGCAGGGGAGGAAAAGTTCACAAACAGAGTCCAGAGTACAGGCTGCACAAAGCTCACACATTCATTAACAGAGCCCAGAGTACAAGCTGTAGAGTTTACACAGTGATACAAGGTTCATATGCAGAATTATACAGAACATCTAACTCTTATCATTTAACATTATGAAAACATTGTCTTTAACTCTAACACACTACCTGAAAATGCTCAAGACAGTACTATACACTATTTGCACGGCCATATGAAATCTACAGTGGGTTACACATTACTGTATTTAGTGAGGTAAATAAGTACAAGACGCTGAATAGTTATGTTTCACATTTTTACTGCATATGCTCTTTGCAATTCAAATGTGTTCACAGCATTGTGCAAAAGAAAAATACAAACTTATTTACAACAAACATAAGAAACACCCTTTGGGTATAGCTGTGCACAACTGTAAACAATATTGCAGTACTTATTGGACATACAACATACACAGTACTGTAAATTATTCATTCGCATCCAGACGTTCCTGTCTGTCTGGCCACATATTTTCATCAACATCACAGCGAATATCATCCCTGGCAATGCAGCGAGGAAAGTACCTCCTTGAGTGGCGAATCCACCCTCTGCAGGACTGTGCTGTGATGTCATCACATGCAGCATCCATGGCCGCTAGCAAGGCCATTTAGACCCCTCTCATTCTCAGGGATTATGTCCCTGTAAAGAGTGTCTTAAAAAGTCAGCAGATGTTGTGTGTTGTATGGACCAAGACAGGGTATATGGGTGAGGACGCCGTTTTCTGAGACGGCTGCACACATGGTAATATTCCCTCCTCGTTGGCCTGGGACATCAGTGGCTCTCTGTCCAATGCGATTTCTGCCACGCCTTCTACCTTTTGCCAGATTGAAACTCACCTCATCAAGATATATGAATGTGTGCAGCGGTTCCCTGGCGTCCAGCTCCAGTACATGCTTTATCCCAGAATAGAGAGAGAGAGAGAGAGAGAGAGAGAGAGAGAGAGAGAGAGAGAGAGAGAAACTATAACAACTTTTCCTGTGTAACATAATGCATTTTGGACAACATATTGTACAGTATGAACTGTCATGTAACCAGTTTACAGCACTGAACATTAGAGTATGCATAGAACACATTAATGTTTTACCTGTACATACTGGTGACGGATCTCCTTCACTCTGTCACTGTTCCGTTCAAATGGCACATTATACAGTTGTTTCATGCGCATTTCATTTCTCCTAAGCACTCTGTCAATTGTAGAGATTGAAACAGATTCAATATTGCCAAAGATATTGTCATCCTCTATAACAGCGCTCTGGAATCTGCAATCACCATTGCACAAATGGCTTCCTCTTGTTGCGGAGTAAAAATGGGCCCTCTTCCACCTCTGTGAGGTTGTCTTGCAATCCTATGTGGTGCAGAGTAAAATTAGAGTAATGTACAGTAAACATGAGATATACTGCTTTAACCCATATTACTGTAGTGTACAATAACAGTGCTTCCCACTTGTAAAATGCTGCAGTACAGTACCATACTGTAAATATGGCAAATATTTACTGTAACACTACTTTACACTACAATACAGTAAATATGTGCTGCAGTAAATCTGTAAATCTAAATGTAAAATGTAAAAAGTGACGACAAGTTCTTGTCCCACTGTAAGCTTCATGTATGACACAATGACAGTAGTGCAGTGCAGATAGTTTAGTGCTGAATTACTGTCCAATATACACACCTGTTCTCCCGACAAATGTTATGAATTAAAGTGAAAACGCAGGGTGCGTTCGTAAATTCGCTATGAGAGCGCCGGAGCGCACACCGGGTTCAACGTCATAAAGGGACCAGGTAATTTGATTGGACAAGAGGCATTCCATGGGTGCTGACCAGATTTCCAGGGTGAATTTACGAACGCATGCTAGCGAATTCGACGACGAAAATCGTCAGAGGAGATATACGGGTTATTTTGATAAACTGGACACATTTTGGGAATATATATTGGTACTTTCTCACCTGAAAACATATTAAAACTTCATAAAATGACATGGTAACACTTGTAAAGGCAAAATTACAGTTTTTTTTTTTTTGAAAAATATGGAGGATTCAAATCGCCTTCTGCTTGCCGGTGCGAAATGCATTCTGGGAAAAAGGAGTGGGAGCCTGGCAGACGGCCTTGTGTGACATCGCCCTCCAGCGATCTTTGTGCGTCAGTACACTCTTCTCTATGTTAAACTATCATAGTGCTGAAAAACACCTCATCGCGATTGAATAAGGTCGCGATCCGCCGCGTTCGTAGTGTTAAGCCCCAGGTGAAGGACTTCCTGGACCCCCGGCAGTTTGCATACCAGGAGAGCATGGGGGTGGAGGATGCCATCATTTACATGCTGCACAGGGCCTACACACACCTGGAGAGGCCACAGAGCATGGTGAGGACCATGTTCTTCGACTTCTCCAGTGCATTTAACACTATCAAGCCATCACTGCTGGCTGACAAACTAGCAGTGATGTGTGTGGAGGACTCCCTGACGGCTTGGATCCACAACTACCTCACAGACAGGCGTCAGTATGTGAGACTGCAGGGCTGTCAGTCTGAGGTGGTGGTGTGCAACACCGGTGCCCCCCAGGGAACTGTTCTGTCACCCTTTCTCTTCACCCTCTATACCTCCGACTTCCAGTTTAGCTCCGACCAGTGCCACCTGCAGAAGTTTTCGGATGACTCCTCTATCGTCGGTTACATCACAGACGACAGGGATGAGGAGTACAGGGCCCTGGTGGAGAGCTTTGTGCAGTGGTGCGACACCAACTACCTTTTGCTTAACACCAGCAAAACAAAGGAGTTGGTGGTGGATTTTAGGAGGAAGAGAAGGACCCCAGCCCCCATCACCATCAAGGGGGTGGAAGTCGAGAGGGTGGACTCCTACAGGTACCTGGGAGTACAAATTAATAACAAACTGGACTGGACTGACAACACCGAGGCTCTTCTCAGGAAAGGGCAGAGCAGACTGTTTTTCCTGAGAAGGCTGAGGTCTTTCGGTGTCTGCAACAAGCTGCTGCAAATGTTTTATCAGTCGGTGGTTGCCAGCGTTCTGTTCTTCGCCGTGGCCTGCTGGGGTGGAAACATCTGTGCCAGGGATGCTGCGAAGCTAAACAAACTGGTGAAGAAGGCCAGCTCTGTGGTGGGGACCGGGCTGGACAGCCTAGAGGTGGTGGCAGAACAGAGGATGGGGAAAAAACTGGCGGCCATGCTGGTCAATCCCTCCCACCCGATGTACTGCGAGCTGGCGGGGATGAGGAGCAAGTTCAGCCACAGATTTGTTCTCCCCCGCCAAAGTACAAAAAGATTTGGACAGTCCTTTGTTCCAGCTGCACTCCGACTCTACAACCAGGCCCTGCAGGGTGGGGGAGACCTGGAGCTGGAACTTTTGGAACTTTTTACTTATTGAGCCTGCACTGTTTTATGTATTTTATTGAATGTTTCTGTTTTCTGTATTGAATGTTTTCTGCCCTAACTGAGCTGTTTGACAACAAAATTTCCCCATTGGGGACAATAAAGGTTTTCAATCAATCAATCAATCAATCAGTTGTCGAACCATTTGTCATTGTTGTTATTTCTGGGGGGTTTTCTATTTGAGGCCTTTAGGTCAGATAAGGAGGCTGAAAGGTCAAATATATTATTAAGGTTTTCTACTGCCTTGTTTACACCTTCACTGTTGTATTGCAAGGTTTTTTTCAGGAACTGGTCTAATAGTGATTGAACTTGTTGTTGTCTAATAGCGTTTTGATATGTTTCAACACTACCTTCCTTCCATTTGTAGTATTTTTTAATAGTGTGTAGTTTGGTAGGTTTTACTACTTCATGATTGGGTGTTGAACTGTTCAGGTAGACTGTGGTTTTGCTGTGGTCTGACAGGGGTGTTGTTAATGGGCTGATTGTGAACGCTCTGAGAGACACCAGGCTAAGGTCAGTGATGAAGTAATCTACTGTACTGTTACCCAGAGATGAGCTGTAGGTGTACCTACCATAGGAGTCTCCTCGAAGCCTACCATTGACTATGTACAGCTCTTGTACAGATGACTATGTACAGATCTCTCTCTCTCTGTCTCTCTCTCTGTCTCTCTCTCAATTTTCAATTTCAATTTCAAAGGGCTTTATTGGCATGGGAAGCATACATTTACATTGCCAAAGCATGTGAAGTGTGAAGATGTCTCTCTCTCTGTCTCTCTCTGTCTCTCTGTCTCTGTCTCTGTCTCTCTCTCTGTCTCTCTCTCTCTGTCTCTCTCTCTATGTCTCTCTCTCTCTCTGTCTCTCTCTCTGTCTCTCTCTGTCTCTCTCTCTCTCTCTGTCTCTCTCTCTTTGTCTTTCTCTCTCTGTCTCTCTCTCTCTGTCTCTCTCTCTATGTCTCTCTCTAGCTCTCTCTGTCTCTCTCTGTCTCTCTCTCTGTCTCTCTCTCTCTGTCTCTCTCTCTCTCTCTGTCTCTCTCTCTGTCTCTCTCTCTGTCTCTCTCTCTCTCTCTCTGTCTCTCTCTCTGTCTCTCTCTCTCTCTGTCTCTGTCTCTCTCTCTGTCTCTCTCTCTTTGTCTTTCTCTCTCTGTCTCTCTCTCTGTCTCTCTCTCTCTCTCTCTCTCAACTCAATTACATGTCTATTTAAAGGGTTACATGGGAACCATATGTAGCCCAGCTACTAACGTGAGCTATGAGCATTTCAATAAATAAGTCCATTTAATAAATAAGCATCATTTCATGGTTATGTACACGGTTATTAACATTGTTATAAGTTTATAATGTGTACTTGTTTACAAACTCTAATGTGAGTTCGCTCATTGGTTATGTCATTCATTCATTTCTTTATTTCATTGGTCCATCGGGAAGAGCTAGCCAATGAAATGTATGCTGAGAGAGAGGGGGCGGGACTTTGTACTAATAGCGTTAGGTTGCACTAAGTAACATGTCAGAATGTTTGAGGACCTCGTGAAGTAAGACTTGTTGTGTATGCTGTGTGTATTAACAATTCGGGAATCAACGAACAGTTATTCTTTTGGATGTTGGTGCACATTGAAGCTACCAGAGGTAAATACATATGTCTGGTGTTTGTTTATAAGCTACATCTACTCGTTGTAGTATGTTATATTTTACTGTAGAGCTAATCGCGGCTAGCGGTTAGCTTAGCATAATTACGTTAGTATGTTGCTAGCCTTTGCTGAGTGATAAATCGTTTCTAGCTTTATCAAAACGAAATAGCTATTGGATTTTGTAGCTCAGTGTATTCTGTTAATTCAGAATTGGAAGTCGAGAGACCCAGCAAAAGGAAAGCTCTTCGTTGGACAACGGAGACCGTTTCCAATCGCCTGGGGTAACTCGAGACCGTCCATTGAATTTTCACGTCAGTGTCCTTCAATCATTCTCCTGCGCTCGTGGGAGAGCGCTGGACCTCATTCCCCCTCATCTCTGCCTCTTTTTACACCATCTTTCAAACCCCTCGTTTACCTACGAGTTCCCCACGAGGTTACGTGAGTACTGAACCACGCACAAGCTTTTGTTTGGACCTCGTGTGGACGAGTGAAGTGGCCATTACAGTTTCAAGGCCCCCCCCGCTCACAAGCAGCGTCAGCTGCAACGGTAACACGTGTTAATGGACTGAGTTACAGAGTGCGTGTGTGTGTGAGTGTGGCCCCACCTTTTTATTTTACTGAATTATATATTGTACAATTGTAAATCCTTTGAGTTGACTTTGAGTTTATTGGAAACATTACATTTATTTCCTTGTAAGGAATTGGAATAGGCTTTGAGCCTATATTTTGTTTTATGGGATATTGTGATATTGTCTGTTGACATTGTATTGTGAATATTGTCTATTGACTTTGTATAACATTATAATTGACTACCAACACTTTAAATTTAGCATTTAGTAAATAAATATATACCCTTTGGTATTTGCATTTAAAGCCACTGTGTTGTGTCATAAACAGGTAATAGCCAATTCATATGATAATTAAAACATAAATACATTAAAAGGATTAAAAAGGAAGTCCATTTAAAATACTTCCACATAGTTAATGGAGGCACTGATCGTCATAATTTGAATAGTTTATTATTACAGGTAATACCGCCACTTATTTAAAATAGAACTCAGGCCCCGCCCATATGGCAGGGGTTACACATATGTTTACATCGCCAATGCAAGTGTGAAGAAAAAAAAAATAAAATTTAAAATGTACCACTAGAATAAAGAAATGTCTCTCTCTCTCTCTCCCTCCCTCCGTCCCTCCCTCTCTCTCTCTCTCTCTCTCTCTCTCTCTCTCTCTCTCTCTCCCCCTCCCTCTCCCTCCCTGTCTCTCCCTCCCTCCGTCCCTCCCTCTCTCTCTCTCTCTCTGTATTGGAGCTCTTCCCTTTAAACACAGCCACAGCTAGAGGCTGGGGCATATAAAGGAAGGGGGAGTCTTTTAATATCCTTTTACTGTGTGTGTGTGTGTGTGTGCTCCAGTGATGTGGGAGTGCATACACACACACACACACACATGCAAAATACGAGAAAGAAAGAAATTATGACCATGGAATCTCTCTCTCTCTTCCTCTTCCCCCCTCTCTCCCCCTCTTTCTCCCTCATTCTCCCCCCCTCCCTCTCTCTCTTCTCTTCTTGGAGGGTGTGTGTGTGTGTGTGGGGGGGGCAGGTGTAACCGGAGTCTGTGATGGTAACAATGGATCAGAGGGTTTACTGTGGAGGAGAGAGACGCTGTGATCCAGTCCTGGGGCGGGGCGAGGGGGGGGGGGGTGATGTGTGTGTGATGGTGTGTGTGTGTGTGATGGTGTGTGATGGTGTGTGTGTGTGTGTGATGGTGTGTGATGGTGTGTGTGTGTGTGATGGTGTGTGTGTGTGTGTGTGATGGTGTGTGATGGTGTGTGTGTGTGTGATGGTGTGTGATGGTGTGTGTGTGTGTGTGTGTGATGGTGTGTGTGTGTGTGATGGTGTGTGTGTGTGTGATGGTGTGTGTGTGTGTGACGGTGTGTGATGGTGTGTGTGTGTGAGATGGTGTGTGTGTGTGTGTGTGTGATGGTGTGTGATGTTGTGTGTGTGTGTGTGTGTGTGTGTGTGTGTGTGATGGTATGTGTGTGTGTGTGTGTGTGATGGTGTTTGATGGTGGGTGTGTGTGTGTGTGTGTGTGTGTGCGTGATGGTGTGTGATGGTGTGTGTGTGTGTGTGTGTTGGTGTGTGATGTTGTGTGTGTGTGTGTGTGTGTGTGATGGTGTGTGTGTGTGTGTGATGGTGTGTGTGTGTGTGTGTGTGTGTGTGTGTGTGATGGTGTGTGATGGTGTGTGTGTGTGTGTGATGGTGTGTGATGTTGTGTGTGTGTGTGTGTGTGTGTGTGTGTGTGTGATGGTATGTGTGTGTGTGTGTGTGTGCGTGATGGTGTGTGATGGTGTGTGTGTGTGTGTGTGTGTGTGTGATGGTGTGTGTGTGTGTGTGATGGTGTGTGATGGTATGTGATGGTGTGTGTGTGTGTGTGTGAGTGTGTGATGGTGTGTGATGGTATGTGATGGTGTGTGTGTGTGTGTGTGTGTGTGTGTGAGTGTGTGATGGTGTGTGATGGTGTGTGATGGTGTGTGTGTGTGTGTTGTGGTGACCACCACGTAGACCCGGTAAACACACCACCCAGACAGGAGACAACACAGCGCTAAAGTTTCAAAACCGCCCACTGGACGCATTTATTTAGAAAAAAGAAGAGTTACGGAGAAAGCAAAAAGGTCCAACTAAAACTCGCCTCCGGGCGGCTAACGGTGTAACTTAAGGTGCCTCTAGGGGAGGGCAAAAGGGTGGACTTAGTTCCTCTCGGGGGGACACTCCCGTGTCCCGTCTCCGAGCTCCGGGGGGTATTTGGGCAGAGGGGCTGGTCGCTCCGCTATCGGCAGGCGGGCTCGCGCTCTCCCTACTCCCGGCTCTCTCTTCACTGTGGGGAACAAGACACACAGTTAACTCCACCAGGCATTGACATACTCCGCCGTACCACGGCCCTCACCCATACGTACCACGGCCCTCACCCATACGTACCACGGCCCTCACCCATACGCGTGTGGTTGCGTAGCCTCTCGCTCTCTTTCTGATGCCTCCGCCTCTGCTTTTCATTCCTCCACCTGTTCGCGTCGCAGGTTCTCCGCATTGCCGAAACGAGCCCTCGACCTGATGGAGTGATGTGCACCAGCCGGGTGTGTTGGGCGTAGACTCCGTTAATGACGCTGCCCCTTAGTCTATGCGGCCGCTGTCCAGGGTGCTGAAGGCCAGGTATACCCGGGGCTGCATGCGGGTCACCACAGTGTGTGTGTGTGATGGTGTGTGTGTGTGTGTGTGTGTCTGATGGTGTGTGTGTGTGTGTAATGGTGTGTGTGTGTGTGTGTGTGTGATGGTATGTGATGGTGTGTGATGGTGTGTGATGGTGTGTGTGTGATGGTGTGTGATGGTGTGTGTGTGTGTGTGTGATGGTGTGTGATGGTGTGTGTGTGTGATGGTGTGTGTGTGTGTGTGTGTGTGATGGTGTGTGATGGTGTGTGTGTGTGTGTGTGTGTGTGATGGTGTGTGATGGTGTGTGTGTGTTTGATGGTGTGTGATGGTGTGTGTGTGTTTGATGGTGTGTGATGGTGTGTGATGGTGTGTGATGGTGTGTGATGGTGTGTGTGTGTTTGATGGTGTGTGATGGTGTGTGTGTGTTTGATGGTGTGTGATGGTGTGTGATGGTGTGTGTGTGTTTGATGGAGTGTGATGGTGTGTGATGGCGTGTGTTCGGTCTACTGACGCCGACCGAAAGGCTGGACTGAAGGACACGGATACGATTCAATTCGTTTTTCGTATTTTTAGTGAAAATTGAACAGATTGTAAAACCTGCGAATGCAGACAACACACAGCTCTGACACATTCAAAGACTAAAACAAAGCATATAAATGTTACACAAAGCACGCATCATACACACTAACCGTGGCATCCCTCAAGTCCTGGCATCACACAATGAACCCATACGCACGGTCTCCCACTTTTAAGCACCTAATCACAGCCCCCAATATCCCTACGCATAACTGATCTATATAATCAAACAATTCCCAATTATGAGGCATAACTCAAAATAATGTTACTAATATCTAATAATCAATAATTAATAATAACTAATAATTATTCAAATAACATTAAAAATAACATTCCACATACACTGAATCACCCCATCCTAACTGGACAGTACACCTCCCACCTAGCCGATCTAGCTACTAGTCTAGGGAGGCTACCAATGTCCCTTGTTCCTCAATGGGGAGGAGAACAACCATCCTCCTGACATCCCGGTGGAGGACGACCCCGGGCAGCTTGCCAGAGCCTTTTTTTTCTCTTGTTTTGGCTCCTCCTGGAGAGGCAGGGCTAGCAGGAACTGTCCTGACCCGGACGTCCCTCACAACAACTGCTGAATCTGCTGCCACCTGTACGACCCGACCAAGTCTGTACTGACATCTTAGCGCATTTTGGTCAGCTAGCCAAACCAGGTCGCCCACGGCAACGTTCCTCTCCCTGGTATGCCACTTAGGGCGAGTGAACAGGTTCGGCCCTGCCAGTTGAGACCACCTCCTCCAGAATTCACTCACTGCCCCCTGGACGGCTTGAAACCGCTAAAAAGGGTAGTCCCACTTGAAACCTCCTGAGTCCCCCTCCGGGCCGGTCTGGCCTAGTAGTAGGGAGTTGGGACTCAGGTACTCGATGACATCGTCTTCTTGGGCCTGGATTCTTGCTTCGATAGGCCTCTTATTCGCGAGATTGGCTGCCAGGTACAGGAGAGTTTGGAGCTCCACCAAGGTGAATGGCCCCTTCTTGTTGATGGCTCTCAAAGCTTTCTTCACTATCCTAACGGCAGCCTCTGCAGCCCCATTTCTGTGGGGGGAGTCCGCAGGATGAAACTTCCATGACCACTCTGTCCCATGGCTGGCTGCCTCTTCTTCCAGCTTGACTTCAACCCCTTGGTGCGTCTCCCATCTCACATATAACACGGCTCCATAGGCATGATCGCTCCCGTCCGAGAAAGTGATTCCCCATGGTCTGCCTCTCTGTCCGGACGGCGTGAGGCTCCTGTGAAACTTGATTTCACCTAGCCTTACGTACTCTCCAAAGAGCTTTATGGCTTCCTCACGAAGACCAGGTGAGATTGGGTCGTCCCACGTTTCCTTGGCTGAGCTCCCGCCTCCTGCCTCTTGGAAGGCTCTTCTTACAAGGATGTTTCCTTTTTGTTTGGCCGGGGACACCAGACCAATTGGATTGGATCGTATAGAGCAGCCACTTGGCTCAGCAGCTCTGTCCTCGACAAGCCGTTGGGTGTATTCTCCCGGACTTCTTCTACCTTGAGGTTGAGGCCTGTCCTCATCTTTCCTTTTCTCTTGGAGAAGTTTACTGATGTCATCATGTAGAGCTGGTCGGAATCCACGAGATACCCAATGCCAAGGGCCTTATTATCCTCGTCTTTCAGCTGATTTGGTAGCACCAGGGTTTTGGATGTCGCTCCAGGCCTCTCCCCTCCACAGGTTCTGGCGTCGTCCTTTCTCCTCCCACCTTGGCCAGACCGGACCCACGGCTTTAGAAAGAACCCTCCAGCGCTCAAGATCTCCTCCCCTCCACTCGTGATGGTGTCGAGCATCTTCAGATCATCATGGGAAGTCAAGATGTCGTCGACGTAGCTGTCTTTCTCCAAGACACGACGCTCTTCCTCCCTTTCAATGAACTAAGGTAGCCCTGCTGTCTCCCTCATTGCCAGTGGAGCAATGCAACCAGCAGGACGGTCTCCAATGTTCACCCTCGTGATGGCGTACTCCCCGATGTTCTCTTCCTGCCTCAGTCCACTCTCCCTGGTCTCTTCGCAGCACCCGATACACTTGACGATTTCCTCATACTTGGCCGCTGCTGTTCTCATTGATCGGGCGAAGTGTGTCTTGGACTCGTAGGTCACCGTCTCCACATCTTCAAACAGATTGGGATGCGTCCCACTCACAATCTTCCCAAGTGGGCCTTCCCACAGGACCAGGTCTCCTACTACCTTCACAGGACAGGGAACCAGCCGCCCCTCTCTTTGGCTGATGAGGAGCTCAATACTCCTTGGCCGGACCAACTCCCGGGTCTTGACCTCGGGGAAGAATCTTTTCAGTTGCTGTGGTTCGATGGCATGGTGCACCTTGGCTATTTCATCTAAGCCGTAGCAGACCAACTGGTGGGCTCTTTCACCTTCCGGGGTCCTGAACCTCACCTTCAGGAGGTACCTTTTGGTGTTGGCTGTCACAGTCATCCCTCCGACGCCCTGCACCACTAGCGTGATTTTCTCGCTCTTCAGGCCAAGCCTACTTGCAGCCGCGTGGGTAATATAATTTGTATCTGATGCGAGGTCTATCTGAGCACCAATTTGTTGCCCGTCGTTAGCAGTGACCTTCAAGAGCATCATTATTACCGGACACTCGTTTACTCCATTTTCTTCCAGGAGCTTCCCGGCTTTTGCTTCAGTGCAGCTCGTAACTGCTGTCTTATTTGTGAAGGCTCTCCTGACTTTTTTCTCAATCTCTGGAGAGAGTTGGGACGAGACCTCTTCCTGTTCAACGGTCAAACTCCGTGCACGTTCACCGCCGCTACTTGGAGTTTCTCTCTTTTCCCCACCATCCTTCTTACTGTCTCTACTGAGGCAGAGAAGGTAATGGTGGTCTGACGACTCTCCTTCTTTGCAGCCTCTCTTGGTGCAGAGGAATTTAAGGTTACACTCTCCGTCAGCGCCATGTGATGAAAGGCACAGCCGGCAGTCTCTAGACTTCTTCACCGCGGCCTTTCTTGCTGCCAAGTCGAGGCCTCTGAACTTCTTACAGGTGAACAGCCTACTTCTGTGTTTATCTTCGCACAGAACACAATTGTCATCAGCGCTGTCTCTCTCAGTGGCTCTAGTGAAAGCAAATTTCTTCTCAGTCTTCTTCTCTGGGATCTCCGTGATCTCCATCTGCTCCAACTGTTCGAGGATGCTTTCCTGCTTTTGTAGGAAGTCCAGAAAGGTGTCAAAGTATCTCTCCGGCTGGAAACCATTTCGGGGGTCTATTTTGAAAGTAAGCCACTCCTTTTTCAAAGTGAGTGGCAGTTTGTTCTCAATGGCTCCAGTCACCAGAGGGTTTTTGATGGCTACTTCATTGTCAAGATCTTTAAGGTCTGCTAGAGCTTTCTCTGTGATTCGGACAGTGGTGGGCCGTCAGGGCCAGCAAGGCCTTCTCTGCTGGCCTAAACATCATCAGAATATACATTTTATTTTAATATATTTTTTCCACAAATATGTATTAATGATTCCCCATAGTCTATTCTCTTCATTTCATAGCTTTCCTCTTGGTTGCGCTGCTTCCAGTCTCCGATTGAGATTTGGAGGGCTGGCCTTTATGTTAGAGCTTTTATCCAATCAAAATGTGTTGCCAGGGGGCTCCAAAATCTGCCCGCCTGCACAATAAACCGTGCCGCGAATACGACCTGTAACTTAACGTTGAAGGAGAAAACCTGTGGCGTACCCAGTGGAAACCTACGTAGATTTCGAGTTGGCGAGCAATAGCAACAACGGCGCCTGCTGTAAGGCTCAATGATGTCAGCACCCAGCACGTCTTTTGATTGGATACGCACTATTGAGATGCGTAACTATGCCGGAATGTGTGGGACTTTTGAACACCTTTGGGGACACCCGAGTGGATTTACAGCTCAACGAACAAGTGCGCAGGGAAACGGAGCTCCACAACGAAAGGGTGAGCAAAAATAGGGACATACTGAAAAGACTGATCGATTGTGTCCTGTTTTGGGGTAAACAATAACTTTCATTTAGGGGACACGATGAAAGCGCCGAGTCCACAAACAGAGGAAACTACGTTGAGCTTCTTTCTTTTCTTGCTGAAAACAACCCAGATTTACATTACCACCTGTCCACAAACAAAGTGTTTACTGGGACATCAGGCAAAATACAAAACGACCAGATTTTTGCTATTGCTGAAGTGATGGGAGAAGAGATCAAAATGGAGATTAAAAAGGCACCCTTTGTCGCTATTATGGTGGACGAGACGACAGACGTGGGTAATGTAGCGATCTTAAAGATGTTAGTTTAACACTCTTCATTGTAAATGCGGATTTATCGATTAAAAATGCTTCGGAAATATTAATATAACTCTGTTGTACTTGTCTGACTATGTTAAGGTGATGCAACGCCCGGTTATACTGTGTTTCTGTCTAGTTTCTAGAGCCATGGCGTCATAACGATGGTATTAAGCCGCGTGCACACCGCGGACCGTGACCCACCGTTCTGGCGCAACCTGGTGGGATGGACTTGACGTACTTCAACGTGCGATGCAGATGCAAAGCTCTACTCGTGTTGCTAGCAAAGTTTCCCACAGAAGTGGGGAAAAAAACGTCAGATTAGATATATAAACGAGTTATTTTGATAAACTGGACACATTTTGTGAATATATATGGTTACTTTCTCGCCTGAAAACATATAAAAACTTCATAAAATGACATATTAACACTTGTAGAGCCAAATTACAGATTTTAGCCAATGGCGGCCAAAATTGGCGAGAAGGCGAGAGCTCCGGGCAAGAAACTACTTCCGGTTTACTTCCGGATCCAACGCAACGCAAAAAGCTGATTTTTTTTGACTGATTGCCGCACCCTGCCAGTCAAGAAACGCAATGCAGAGCAAGGCAACTGATCAACGCAACGGCCCCATTGAGATGAATGACTTCCGGTGCAACGCAATGGCCATGTGTGCACGCAGCTTTAAGAGGTAGAATAATTCAGGTAGGAATGTGTCGGACATCACTGAAGGCCTAGGTGTGAAATGCACCGCCCGCCACTGGATTCGGATCAGATCAATCACCTTCCTGAATTGGTGCTCTTTGACTGGAGAAATCTTCTGCAGCTCTGCTACGATCAGGTTGGTGATTGCATTCTTGTTTCCGAAACGATTCTCTAGCACCCTGAAGACATCTTCGGCAGTATTGTGGCTCGCGAGCCTGAGATCCTTCACTATGGTCTCTTCTATACTTTCCAGAAGTTGAAACTTCTTAACTTCCGGAGACCCGGAGGGATCGCCTTGTTCCTGGAGGTTTTCCCAATCGTTCCTCCAGCGGTAGTATTCCCGAATGCTACCTCTAAATGTCGGGAGACTTGTAGGCTTCAGCCTCACTTTTGGAATGCCTCTCGTAGCTGCATTTCCACCCCGTGCGCCTGCTCCCTCAGTAGTTTGAGTCTCCTCCAACACTTTTTGCTGGACTTTAACAAGCTCTGCCCGTGCTTCAGTCTCCGCCTGTTGAGCCAGGATAAGCTGGGCGCGTCTGGCGCGTTCTTCCTCTTCAGCCCTCTGGCGCTCTCCTTCAGCTGTTGTGCGGCGGGCGCGGTCTTCTTCCTCAGTTGCCTTTCGAGCTTTTCCTATCTCGGCGTCTCTATCTCGCCTGAGCTTGTTCTTTGAGGACATTAAATGATGCAGCCGTCTCTCCACGTCTTCTATAGCAGCGACAGGGGCCCAGTCTCTCCAGACAGAGAGCTCTTTCTCTGCTCCTGTAGTGAGCTCCTCTAAATGGTGCACTTGTCTCTCGTGGCAGTCATGGTCTAGCTGGCCCAATGGGACCTCTTCTGTCTCTTCTTTAGCTCGCTCAGCCTCCCTGATCGCGAACAACACTCTTCTTTCACCGTATCTTGACCACAGATGGAGTTTTACGAGATCGCCAACCTCCGACAATTTAGTCATGCAGTCTCTGCTCACCTTCTCGATGTCTCTCGTCTGTTGTTCTGATAGTTTGGTGGGGTCCTCTTCCGCTTCTGCAAGCAGACCCTCTTCATAGCTACTATTGGCTGCCAGGAGCTTCTCAGCTTCATTAGAGAAAGCCTATCACTGGACCTTTAATTCGCTCTCGACCATGGAGGGTGTAACGCGGAGCATGAAGGCAGATTTTTTGCTAAAGTTGGATTTAGCTGAATTTCTCTCTTTTTTCAGTTGAGCTACGGACTGGTCCTCTTCAGCCATTTTCCTTCTCTTTTCACAGGCTATCAATGTTTAAATATTTATTCAAACTCTGCTGTTATTTTCTTTAACAGATTAAAGTCCCTTCAAACTGCTCACTTAGTGTTTTTATTTTCGTTTTATTCAACTGTGACGTTTTACAGTCAAAACTGACATTTATTTACTGCCAGAATAAACGGGACTCTTATTTTGAAACTCCGGATCTTCTGTGTATATTTACTTCCTTTATTTACTGCCAGAATAAATGGGACTCTTATTTTGAAACTCCGGATCTTCTGTGTATATTTACTTCCTGCAGGGCTCTACGCTAACCTTTTTCACTAGGAGCACATGTGCTCCTAAATGAAAAATGTTAGGGGCACACAAAGAAATTTAGGAGCACAGTGAAAAATGTAATTTTTGCACCAAAATCACACATTGGCCCATGCCTACAGCCCTACTAGACGCAGAGTTGATGGCATTGTATTATGGTAACTAGCTGTGTCAAGTTCTCCTGGTTAGCAGCATGTTCATTCATTCATCCATGTCATGCCTGTCAGCTAGCAGCTAGCAGCCCAGCCAGGCTTTAGGGCTAGGTCTGTCAGCTAGCAGCCCAGCCAGGCCATGCAGAGGTCTGTCTCCATGCTGCCCACCTCCCTGCTGCTGGGTCAGGCTACATCAGTCACACACGGTGGCCAGACAACTCCACATCTAGGGGTATTAAACTACCCCACATCCAGATGACCAGTCCCCAGCCCCATGCTGCCCGGGGTGGTGACATGTGGAGGTGGCCAGCCCAGCACGGTGCCTCTGCGGCGGCTAGCTGTTAGCACACCACCATCCCCGGGGGTCCCACCTCTCTGCCACACTCAAGTACAACATGTTGCATTTTCATGCCATTAGGCAACTTGCTTCCTAGGGTTTCCTAGGATTAGAGATGCATTTGGACTTCTGGAGTACCTCCACTACTTTCAATGGGTTCTGAAGGTCTGAGAGCTTTCTACTTTCTACCCTGGGTAGTTAACCCTGGTTGTAACCTTGGGTTCAAATCTGGAGTGTGTGGGACCAAATCTGTAGATGTGGTGAGCTAATGAAGCTAATGAAGCTTGAGATGAGAAAAGGGCGCTTGTCTCTTTAAGGCCCAGGAGGGAGTTAGCGATTAGCGATGTTAGCTTAGCGCCAGTTTAACAGAAGTAACTTCACTTTTAACATGACTTCCCGTGGTCGTAGCGGGCTGGCTGACGGCTTAAAATGTGGCCACACGGTTCGCGCAGATTTATTTGTAGAATAAAAAAAAAAAAAAACTGTACTCGCACGTGTGCTCGTGAATTTATTTCTCTAGTCGCACAGATGTATTTTTAGTCGCAAATGCGAGTGAAATGGTCGCACTGTAGAGCCCTGTGTTACTGCAAGAATAAATGGGACTCTTATTTTGAAACTCCGGATCTTCTCTCGTGAGCCGCTCGTGCTCGCACTAGGGCTCCTCCTCCTCTCACAGTTAGGATATAACACTCGGGTTAGCCACTTTAGCCGATACAGTCAGTCCCACGTTAATCACTCTGGCTAGCAAGGCATGTCTCTATAAACATCCAGCTTGAATTAGTTCGCTGGTCAGTGCTGTTGCTTACCCGACCACTTTCCTGGTCTTGCTGTCCTCTCTCGCTGTCTCGCGCTGCCGACCCTGTCACTTTTCCAGTAGGCTCTGCACAGACACGCTTCACAGACAGCAGACCTGGCTAGCTAGCTCCGGTTAACTGCAGCCACTTTTCCGAGTTCCCTCAACGCTTGTATTCGTCCCGCGGAGAACTCCTCTCTGAATGTGGCTTTCAATTCACTTCTCCACCACCTCGGGAATCTTTTCAAAGATATTTCTTTGACGCCCGGGCCGTAGGTTTTACAATTGTTCGGTCTACTGACGCCGACCGAAAGGCTGAACTGAAGGACACGGATACCATTCAATTCGTTTTTCGTATTTTTAGTGAAAATTGAACAGATTGTAAAACCTGCGAATGCAGACAACAAAACATACATGAATACACAGCTCTGACACATTCAAAGACTAAAACAAAGCATATACATGTTACACAAAGCACGCATCATACACACTAACCGTGGCATCCCTCAAGTCCTGGCATCACACAATGAACCCATACGCACGGTTTCCCACTTTTAAGCACCTAATCACAGCCCCCAATATCCCTACACATAACTGATCTATATAATCAAACAATTCCCACGCAGTTATGAGGCATAACTCAAAATAATGTTACTAATATCTAATAATCAATAATACTAATAATTATTCAAATAACATTCAAAATAACATTCCACATACACTGAAACACCCCATCCTAACTGGACAGTACAGCGTGTGATGGTATGTGATGGTGTGTGTGTGTGTGTGTGTGTGTATGTGTTTACTGGTGCTTACTAGTGTTTACTAGTGTTTACTGGTGTTTACTAGTGTTTACTAGTGTTTACTGGTGTTTAATAGTGTTTACTGGTGTTTACTAGTGTTTACTAGTGTTTACTGGTGTGTACTAGTGTTTACTGGTGTTTAATAGTGTTTACTGCTGTTTACTGGTGTTTACGTGTTTACTGGTGTTTACTGGTGTTTACTAGTGTTTACTAGTGTTTACTGGTGTTTACTGGTGTTTATTGGTGTTTACTAGTGTTTACTGGTGTTTACTGGTGTTTATTGGTGTTTACTAGTGTTTACTGGTGTTTACTGGTGTTTACTGGTGTTTACCGGTGTTTACTGGTGTTTATTAGTGTTTATGAATGAATGAATGAATGGACTTTATTGTCATTGCTACAGTACAGGTACCAAACAACGAAATTTAGGAGGGGTGGCTCCCCTGGTGTTAGGAAAGGGAGGAAAAAAAAACTTTTAGAAAAAGAATAAAATCACAAGAAGGTAAGGAGCTGGTTTACATAAATAAAGGCTATGTACACAATCCACTGTACTATACTGCACAGATAGTCAACTAGGGTTGTCATATTGCACAATAGTATTTTTTCACGTTATTTAAAGTGTCACAGTTTGCAGGCTTGAAATGTACATGTTTGTGCCTCAGCACTACACCTGATTTTTTCAGTCCAGCAGCTGCCATACAATCCGTCCAGACTGTCCAGGGCCCAGAACTTAGGTCTTTGCTGTGTTCAGGGCCTGGACGGCCCTGTGGTAGAAGCAGTTCTTCAGTCTGTTTCTCTTAGTTAGTTTACTTATTAGTTTACTCATGTTTACTAGTGTTTATTGGTGTTTACTGGTGTTTACTGGTGTTTACTAGTGTTTAATAGTGTTTACTGGTGTTTACTAGTGTTTAATAGTGTTTACTGGTGTTTACTAGTGTTTACTAGTGTTTACTGGTGTTTACTAGTGTTTACTGGTGTTTACTAGTGTTTAATAGTGTTTACTGGTGTTTACTAGTGTTTACTAGTGTTTACTAGTGTTTACTGGTGTTTACTGGTGTTTACAGGTGTTTACTGGTGTTTACTGGTGTTTACTGGTGTTTACTGTTGTTTACTAGTGTTTACTGGTGTTTACTAGTGTTTACTAGTGTTTACTGGTGTTTACTAGTGTTTACTAGTGTTTACTGGTGTTTACTGTTGTTTACTAGTGTTTACTAGTGTTTAATAGTGTTTACTGGTGTTTACTGGTGTTTACTAGTGTTTACTAGTGTTTACTGGTGTTTACTAGTGTTTACTGTTGTTTACTGGTGTTTACTGTTGTTTACTAGTGTTTACTGGTGTTTACTAGTGTTTACTGGTGTTTACTGGTGTTTACTAGTGTTTACTGGTGTTTACTGGTGTTTACTGGTGTTTACTGGTGTTTACTGGTGTTTACTAGTGTTTACTGGTGTTTACTGGTGTTTACTGGTGTTTACTAGTGTTTACTGGTGTTTACTGGTGTTTACTAGTGTTTACTGGTGTTTACTGGTGTTTACTGGTGTTTACTGGTGTTTACTGGTGTTTACTGGTGTTTACTAGTGTTTACTAGTGTTTACTGGTGTTCACAAGTGTTTACTGGTGTTTACTGGTGTTTACTGGTGTTTACTGGTGTTTACTGGTGTTTAATAGTGTTTACTGGTGTTTACTAGTGTTTACTGGTGTTTACTGGTGTTCACAAGTGTTTACTGGTGTTTACTGGTGTTCACAAGTGTTTATTCGTGTTTACTGGTGTTTACTGGTGTTTAATAGTGTTTACTGTTGTTTACTGGTGTTTACTGTTGTTTACTAGTGTTTACTAGTGTTTACTGTTGTTTACTGTTGTTTACTGGTGTTTACTGGTGTTTACTGTTGTTTACTGGTGTTTACTGGTGTTTACTGGTGTTTACTGGTGTTTACTGGTGTTTACTAGTGTTTACTAGTGTTTACTGGTGTTTACTAGTGTTTACTGCTGTTTACTGGTGTTTACTGGTGTTTACTGGTGTTTACTGGTGTTTACTGGTGTTTACTGGTGTTTACTGGTGTTCACAAGTGTTTACTGGTGTTTACTGGTGTTTACTAGTGTTTACTGGTGTTTACTAGTGTTTACTGGTGTTTACTGGTGTTTACTGGTGTTTACTGGTGTTCACAAGTGTTTACTGGTGTTTACTGGTGTTTACTGGTGTTTAATAGTGTTTACTGGTGTTTAATAGTGTTTAATAGTGTTTACTGGTGTTTACTGGTGTTTACTGGTGTTTACTGGTGTTCACAAGTGTTTATTCGTGTTTACTGTTGTTTACTGGTGTTTACTAGTGTTTACTGGTGTTTACTAGTGTTTACTGGTGTTTAATAGTGTTTACTGGTGTTTAATAGTGTTTACTGGTGTTTACTAGTGTTTACTGGTGTTTACTGGTGTTTACTGGTGTTTACTGGTGTTTACTGGTGTTCACAAGTGTTTACTGGTGTTTACTGGTGTTTACTGGTGTTTACTAGTGTTTACTGGTGTTTACTAGTGTTTACTGGTGTTTACTGGTGTTTACTGGTGTTTACTGGTGTTCACAAGTGTTTACTGGTGTTTACTGGTGTTTACTGGTGTTTAATAGTGTTTACTGGTGTTTAATAGTGTTTAATAGTGTTTACTGGTGTTTACTGGTGTTTACTGGTGTTTACTGGTGTTCACAAGTGTTTATTCGTGTTTACTGTTGTTTACTGGTGTTTACTAGTGTTTACTGGTGTTTACTAGTGTTTACTGGTGTTTACTGGTGTTTAATAGTGTTTACTGGTGTTTAATAGTGTTTACTAGTGTTTACTGGTGTTTACTGGTGTTTACTGGTGTTTACTGGTGTTTAATAGTGTTTACTGGTGTTTAATAGTGTTTACTAGTGTTTACTGGTGTTTAATAGTGTTTACTGGTGTTTACTGGTGTTTAATAGTGTTTAATGGTGTGTGATGGTGTGTGATGGTATGTGATGTGTGTGTGTGTGTGTGTGTGTGTGTGTGTGTGTGTGTGTGTGTGTGTGTGTGTGTGTGTGTGGGTGTGTGTGTGGGTGTGATGGTGTGTGATGGTGTGTGATGGTGTGTGAGTGTGTGTGATGGTGTGTGATGGTGTGTGATGGTGTGTGTGTGTGTGATGGTATATGATGGTGTGCGATGGTATATGATGGTGTTTGTGTGTGTGTGATGGTGTGTGATGGTGTGTGTGTGTGTGTGATGGTGTGTGATGGTGTTTGTGTGTGTGTGATGGTGTGTGTGTGTGTGTGTGTGTGTGTGTGTGTGTGGGTGTGTGATGGTGTGAGATAGTGTGTGATGGTGTGTGTGTGTGATGGTGTGTGTGTTTGATGGTGTGTGTTGGTGTGTGATTGTGTGTGATGGTGTGTGATGGTATGTGATGGTGTGTGTGTGTGTTTGTGTGTGTGTGTGTGTGTGTGTGTGGGTGTGTGATGGTGTGTGATGGTGTGTGTGTGATGGTGTGTGATGGTGTGTGAGTGTGTGTGATGGTGTGTGATGGTGTGTGATGGTGTGTGTGTGTGTGTGTGTGTGTGTGTGATGGTATATGATGGTGTTTGTGTGTGTGTGATGGTGTGTGTGTGTGTGTGTGATGGTGTGTGATGGTGTTTGTGTGTGTGTGTGTGTGTGATGGTGTGTGTGTGTGTGTGTGTGATGGTGTGTGATGGTGTGAGATAGTGTGTGATGGTGTGTGTGTGTGTGTGTGTGTGTGTGTGTGTGTGTGTGTGTGATGGTGTGTGTGTTTGATGGTGTGTGTTGGTGTGTGATTGTGTGTGATGGTGTGTGTGTGTGTTTGTGTGTGTGTGTGTGTGATGGTGTGTGATGGTGTGTGATGGTGTGTGTGTGTGTGTGTGTGTGTGTGTGTGTGATGGTGTGTGATGGTGTGTGAGTGTGTGTGATGGTGTGTGATGGTGTGTGATGGTGTGTGTGTGTGGGTGTGATGGTGTGTGTGTGTGTGTGTGTGTGATGGTGTGTGATGGTGTTTGTGTGTGTGTGTGATGGTGTGTGTGTGTGTGTGTGTGTGTGTGTGTGTGTGGGTAAAGCTTTCTATTTAAACTTGGAATCCATCAAAGTTCGCCACCCCCCTCTCCCACACCTCCCCCCTGCCTCCCCCCATCTTCCCCCCGGTCTCCCCCCTGCCTCCTCCCTGCCTCCTCCCAGGCCTCCCCCCGGCCTACCCCTGGCCTCCCCCCTGGCCTCCCCCAGCCTCCCCCCTGTATCTCAGATGTAATTTGTTTTCAGAGCCAAAGCAAGAGAGATACAGAGAGAGACAGAGAGAGAGAGAGAGAGAGAGAGAGAGAGATACAGAGAGAGACAGAGAGAGACAGAGAGAGAGAGAGATAGAGAGAGAGACAGAGAGAGACAGAGATAGAGAGAGAGAGAGAGAGAGAGAGAGAGAGAGAGAGAGACAGAGAGAGAGAGAGACAGAGAGAGAGAGACAGAGAGATTGTTGAGCCCTCTCCTCTCTCATGTAACCTCAGCCCCACCCTCTTCAATATATATATTAATGAACTGGCACGGTTATTAGAACAATCACCAGCACCTGGTCTCACCCTTACTGACACAGACATTAAATGTCTCTTTTATGCAGACGACCTAGTCATACTGTCCCCAACTAAAGAAGGTCTTCAGCAAAGCCTGAACATTCTTCATCAGTACTGTCAGACTTGGGCCCTGACAGTAAATATGAAGAAGACCAAAATTATGACCTTCCAAAAGCGATCACGGTTACAGAAGAATCAACCAGTGTTCAAAATAGGTGGGACCCAAATAGAACGGACAAATACCTATACATACCTAGGTTTACAAATTACTTCCACTGGGAATTTCTGTGCAGCTGTGAAGGAACTCAAAGACAAGGCAAAAAGGGCTTTTTATGCCATCAAGCGTTCAATTCAAATCCAAATTCCAATTAGGACATGGCTCAAAATATTTAAATCAGTTATAGAATCAATTGCATTGTATGGCAGTGAGGTATGGGGTCCCTTATTACAAAGTGATTGGGCAAAATGGGACAAAAACCCAGTTGAGATCCTGCATGCAGAGTTCTGCAAAACTATTATCAGGGTACAAAGAAAATGCCCAAACTCTGCATGCAGGGCTGAATTAGGCCAATATCCTTTACTGCTAAATATACAGAAAAGATCTATTAAATTCTTGAGCCATATTAAAAAGAGTGACCCTGCCTGTTACCATTATAAAGCCCTTGCCTGCCAAGAGTTGAACATCCAAAGGAGCCCCCTCAGTCTGCTGGTTCTGAAACTAGCTGACCTCTCACCTTCTGACATCACAAACCCCAGACAGCCTCAGTGCAGCTACACTATCACTCAGAAGATTAGACCTAACCAAATTATAACTAAAGAAAAAGATAAATACATCACATATTGGAACGAACTCACACAATCACAACACAAACTAGAAACATATTTGGCTCTAAACAGACAGTATACTGTGGCAGACTACCTAACCACAGTAACTGATAAAAACCTGAGAAAGACTTTGACAATGTACAGACTGAGCGATCATAGTCTGGCAATAGAGAAGGGCAGACACAGACAAACCTGGCTGCCCAGAGAGGAGAGGCTGTGCTGTCACTGTGATGACGGAGCTATAGAGACAGAGTTACACTTCTTAACACAATGTAAAAACTACACAAATATTAGAGAGGAGTTCTTCCCAAAATTTGAAACAAATTTCCCAGAA
Source organism: Nansenia antarctica (assembly GCF_963989245.1). Lineage (NCBI taxonomy): Eukaryota > Metazoa > Chordata > Actinopteri > Argentiniformes > Microstomatidae > Nansenia > Nansenia antarctica. Next base: position 29,371,868 of record NC_137677.1, on the reverse strand, counting down.
TTCCGAAGTATGACAGAAAGGGAAAGATTACCAGCCCTTCTGGGGGAACAGAAAGAATGTGCAGTTTTGGCTGCAAAATATGTCAATTCCTGTCACAAGAAAAGGGACAACCAGTAGGACATACATACAGTATGCCATGTTTTATTCTCTGCACCACCTGCTTTATTTTATTTATATTATTTTTATTTATTTTTTCATGTCATTGATATTATGTTGTTATGTTGTTGTTCGTCATATCTGTGATTGTGCTTTGGCAACACTTGTAAAACGTCATGCCAATAAAGCCTGTTGAATTGAATTGAATTGAGAGATACAGAGAGATACAGAGTGAGACAGAGATAGAGAGAGAGAGAGAGAGAGAGACAGAGAGAGACAGAGACAGAGACAGAGATAGAGAGAGAGACAGAGAGAGAGAGAGAGAGAGAGAGAGACAGAGAGAGAGAGACAGAGACGGAGAGAGAGAGACAGAGAGACAGAGACAGAGAGAGAGAGAGAGAGAGAGAGAGAGAGAGACAGAGAGAGAGAGAGAGAGAGACAGAGACAGAAACAGCGAGACAGAGAGAGAGAGAGAGACAGAGAAAGAGAGAGAGAGAGAGAGAGGCAGAGACAGAGAGAGACAGAGAGAGGCCATGTACAGACTCAGTGAACACAACCTTGTCATGGAGAAAGGCCGCCACAGGCAGACCTGGCTCTCCAGACCAGACAGACTGTGCACCCACTGCACACAAAACCAGGTGGAAACAGAGCTGCACGTCTTAACTACCTGCCAGCTGTACAAGGACATCAGGGACACATACTTCCCACTGATCACCAACATCCAGGGAGACTTTGAGGACTTGACCAATGTCGAAAGGCTACCATATCTGCTGGGTGAGGTACAGCAATGTGCAAACACAGCAGCAAGATTTGTTAGCTGCTGTGATAGAAAAAGGACATCAAATGGGCTAAAACCACCATAAGAATTGAAATAAGTTTTATTTCATGTATTTATTCTAGTATGTAATCTATTTGTAATCTATTTATTTGTAATCTACTATGTAATCTATTTATTTATTCTAGTATGTACATTACATTCTTTTTATTTTTGTTTTTTTATCTTCACACTTCACATGCTTTGGCAATGTAAATGTATGTTTCCCATGCCAATAAAGCCCTTTGTTAATGTTAATGTTAATTTTATTTATAATGCGCCCCCCATCCAACTTTTACATCGGCCCGGGGCGCAGCCCGGGTAAAGGAACAGATAAAGACAAGGACAAGGACAAGGAACACAGAAAGCAAACAGACACAGACTACTTAAACGAACATCTCAAGGGATACAATTTACAACAAATAGGGAGTAGACTTAGGGAACATCATTGACGAAGAGGTGGGTTTTTAATTTGGCTCTAAAGGAGTCCAGAGTGGGGGCAGACTTGATGGCGGAAGGGAGCGCGTTCCACAGGGTCGGTGCTATCACCGCAAAGGCAGGGTCACCCTTCCTCTTTTCATTTTCATTGTGTGAAGCGCATTGAGTTGCATCTTGTAAGAAATGCGCTATACAAATAAAATTTGATTTGATTTGAATTTGATTCCTCTTGAGGTTGGTGCGGGGGACCCTCAGGCTGAGTTGGGCGTCGGACCTGAGCCTGGGCCTTGAGGTGGAAGACAGGTCCAGGAGGTCCTTGATGTAGGGTGGGGCGAGACTGTTGAGAGCTTTGTAGACAAAGGTGCAGATCTTGAACTTCACTCTCTTCTTTACTGGGAGCCAGTGAAGGGAGATGAGGACAGGGGAGATGTGGTCCCTCATTTTAGTGCCTGACACCAGCCTGGCAGCGGCATTTTGGACTAGCTGCAGGCGGTAGATGGTCTTATCAGGAAGTCCAGCATAGAGTGAGTTGCAGTAGTCGAGCCTAGATGAAATTAGCATGAGGACGACCCTCCTCAGGTCACTGGGGGTGAGGAAGGACTTGATCTTTGAAATTGAAAATTGAAGGTGTGTGCTGGTGTGTGATGGTGTGTGTGTGTGATGGTGTGTGTGTGTGTGTGTGTGATGGTGTGTGTGTGTGTGTGTGTGTGTGTGTGATGGTGTGTGATGGTATGTGATAAGATGAATGTCAGATGAAGGGCGTGGCCGAGATGTGTTGCTTCCTTATGATAATTAATTAATGCTCGAGATAGACAATTAAGATAAAGTTTAATCCATTACACAGCGCTGGGCCAGCCTCTCTCAACACACGGCAAGCAACGGTGAGAGACTCGCGCCTAATGACACTTTGCAGCGGCCTTATATGCTAGATTTCCGCTGACACCGGAAACAGCTGTCCCTTGCCAATCATCGGTCACCCGTCATACATGTTTACATACTAAAGTTAGAAGCTAGCTTGCCTCTGCTTCCCTACCATAACGGTTTGTTTGTTCCGGTCACCAGTTACCTGACTCTCAGTCAGCTGACCGTTCGTTCCCAAATATACTGATCTATTGACCCCAGTACCCATATAAGTCTACCACCTGGCTGACCACCACAAGGCTCCCCTGTCCTTAGATCCCAACTGGTCCCCATCTCTATATTTGGCTCAGGTCCAGTTACAGAAACGCATGCTGACTCAGAGTGGTCAGTTTATGTCCTGAGAGTGGACACACTTAAAGTATGTTTAAGGTTACACAATGAGTATTGCAATATTTGATAGGCACACAGCATCTTGCACATAGCTACACAAAACGCATCATATCAGCTCACTCTTTTTTGTCTTCTCTAATGGACAGTAACTTTAATTATTTCTCTTTCTTTCCCCATGGTTGAGATCCCGCATTCCTCCCCCGGAATCGTCTTTAAATGACTTTTCCCATGGACAAATGCAAGTTCCCAGTCATGTGGCCTGACAAAGTGAACAAACATCTCACTCCACAATTGACTTGGCATGAGTAAAAGGTCACTTTGTGGTTAACTACTCTGATTAATAATCACCTCCTTTGGATAAAAACCTTTGTTGTTTAAAGGAGAAAATATCCAAATAGGTTTCTCATTGCTATGTCTAACTACTCATTACAAATGAAGTAGGTATCATTTCCATCATTAATTCAAATCACATGTTTTTCCATAGTTTGTTACATAATTATACATTTTTAACAAATAGGGATATCGTCAATCCTTTTCTTTAGGTGTCTTCGATATCCTAGGTCGATCTTCAACAGAGGGACCATCATGCTTTTCCGGTCGCAATGAGGCACTATCTGAGACGCTGGAACATTGTTGTCTTTCGCCTTCTCGTCCTCTTGTATTGTTGCTGTGTTATTGAGAGACTCACAGTAGAAATTATTTCATTCACCCTCATGCTGCTTGCTCAAATGTTTTAACAGTGTTATTGAAACTCTAAATCCTTACCCCCTACTTTTCTCTCCCCTATTGTTCTATGTCCCCATTGTCTGATCTTAAAGGTTTACTCCTGTTGTGGTGAATACGTACAACAATTGTCAACAAACTGGCAAACTCCTGCAACTGAGTCTAGTGCGCTATTTGGTTTAACTCCCTGGATGTCACGACGCATGCGAACAAGATTAGTGTCAGAGTCTTCAGTTAAAGTAAAGTCTGTTTCGTTAGTTAACACCCAGAGCGTATACAGAACCGATAGAATTGTGGCCATCCATCTTATGCACAACGAGGCCAGGATCACATGGTGTCTCCCGTCACGCATCGTCTGTCCGGTATCTCTTGTCCTAGTTTCAATCTTAATTCACAACAACATCAAGAATAATTGTTAATAGCAGAGATAGTTATCATTATGGTACTGGAATCAGTAATCGTTTCATAATACGTGTTTTCCCCTTTGCTTGGGTCTCATCGTCAGAGTTGAGAGTGGGTTGGGCCCCCTGTGGTCCCCCCCCTCTAGTGAGTTCTGCACTTGCCTGCTGAGACATTTTTAGATACAGGGATTGCACAATCGTTAAGTACAGGTAGACAGACATTGAGTTTCTCTCAAAATGGTTAACTCGTCCTTCATCAATGCTCCTAGAGGAAACAAAAGGATTTGTCATTTGAAGTTCATGCCATGGGTATTCAAACTAGGACGTGTGTTGTGAAAAACCGTGAACCGTCCCTTTAATATCCAAATCAGTTCTTCAATACTTAGTTTATTTACTGTCAATGTGCAATCTGAGTCAATTCCCATAAGCATACTTTTAATGAGGTAGATAGGTTCTATTCTACCCGTATGTTAAAAATTCTGATCACAATCGTTACTGATGGCTTGAATACTTCCCCGTTGGTCTATGTACACTATGAGCTTATTTTGCATTAAGGTTTAAATTTGCTGTGAACATTTAAATGTTCTATCCCTCTCTTATAGTCAAATATTTCTCAGTCAATCACCCGTCGGTTTTAGTAGATTTATCAGAGACACTCTTGAGTCAGTGTGAATGGTTCTTTATCATAAATGTTGCATCAATGTGTAATGCTCGTGCATTCAGCTGTTGGCCGATTAACACTGTTGATTGTGTAAAATACCGTCATATTCGTATGGGTAATTGCTTTATCAAAGTCTGTAGTCTGTCATGTCATTATCATGTTTCCGCTTTCAAACAGAAAAACAACATTTTCGTTTACAGTTACACAGAGAATTATCATTTGTGGTTTCCCCTTTCTCTCATCCGTCAATCGTTCACTGTCATTTCAGCCCCCACTTCTGTTAGATCGGCCCTCAGCAACGCCCCCGTTTTCAGTCCGTCGCTCAGTTTTTTTTTTTGCTGTCAGGAGATAGAATTGGCAAGAGTTGTGTTGTCCGTTCGGGATTATTCATCAATCAAAATGTCACATATTCCTCTTTGCTTGTGTGGACATCAACAGTCATCAATGCATGTCTCTGTTTACTAAGTAAATTCAAATGTTACGTTTACTGAGTCAATGCAGAATTGTATGATAATTACAATAAGAGACAACTACATTTTCATGTCTAACACTTCTATGTGTTCTCTGCGTGTCTGTGTCACCGAGCTGCGTCTTGTTTGCAAGGGCAGTTCTATTAATAGTGTTGGTTCAGAGCGTCGTCCCTGGTGCAGCGTTGTGGAGCACAAGTGCACTCGTGTCTCTTACCACCTTTTGCTGTTTGTGCTAAGCTATTTAGCTTGTCCTGAAAATACAATAGTTATTTATTTCACTCTTTATCATTTGTTTACAATATGTTAATCAATACAAGGATTATTATTACTTAACTCAATGATTTCCCTATAACTCTATCACTCGACATGCTTCACGTAAGACTTCATTACCCATAATGCTTAGTATTCATTCCAACCCTCTAGTTCCGTGTATTGCGCAAGCTCCAAGACTTGTGGTTGGTGTTGCTTATTAAACAATCCCAAAGCTTCTAATTCCCTTATTCGTTTTTCAATCAATGCTGGTGTCATTGAGAAAATGTCTGGTGTCGATAATTTGAAGTTTTTCGCATCGTCTCCAATACCATCTAGAATCATATTTGTAAAGAATGCGTTAGGTTTGTCATCTAATTCCAAATTCGCCTTTTCTCTCCAGGTATTTTGGAATCTGATTACAAAGTCAGACATTGTTTCATTAGGCTTACGTTTACAATTCAGAATTTGTGAGATATCACGGTTTTGGCTAGCATGTTCGTTTAGAAATTTGGTTAATTGTTCAATGTGAGTCACTTTGTGTTGTTTATTAAACCATGGGAATCGTTCATTAATTGTATTACCTCTACATGGCCCATCATTATCTTCATTCAAAGTTTCACAAGCATTTATCAAAGTATCAATTTCAACATCTGGCATTAACGTGATCAGAATGTATCTTAAATCCGTGCCATTCAAATTACCATGTAGCAACATTGTTTCATACCAATTTATGAATCCTTTTGGGTTAATCAAGGGTCTGGGTGCGTCGACTATGATTGCAGATACGTCATTCAGGGTTAATGGTTTATACAGTACTTTCTCCTCTATATTTAACAATGGTGCCTGCACCCGGACCACGCTGCGTATTACAGCCTGCTCCGTCTGTTCCGGCTGTACAGGAGAAGACACGCTCTGTATCTCCTTTACCTTGGGTATAGGGTTAAACCTATTGTGTTCCTTCTTTCTGACAATATTACCAGGCCATTGATTAGACATTATTACCCATGCTTGATAGACTTCTTTCATGTAATCAATATCCCATAATGGGTCGCAAATGCTTTTGTTCGATATCAAATATTCATCAATAATCTTTAGTTTATTCTTTTCAAAACTCCCGATACTTGGAAAATTATCGTCACTCCATTCCGCAATCTTTGTTAGAAATGGTTCTGCATAGAATGGTCCTAATTTAAGTAAAATCCATCCTTTTGGTGTCACTGTATCAGTGTATTTTATCGGAATATCAATTATGTGTGGATCAATTTCCAATAGTTTCTTAATAGATTTCTTTTCCCCTCGTGGCAAGTCCCTAACCGACTTATATTTAATAATCCGTTTCTCACAATTTGCTGTCCTAGACGTTCGATTACCCATGTTTGATTAATTACACTGCACACAATGTTAGTAAAAAGGAATTCTTTTATCTAAATTGTCTCGTTAGAGCTTTATAGTTACACCATTCGTGTCATATACTTTAATTCAGTCTGTTGCATTGCGTCCCATCAAGGTCATTTAAATCCACGTCTCATCTGTTCTCTCCTGTCTCAATAAATCAATCTTGTCACTCAAATCTGTTGCGCTGTAACATTAACACAAATACCGTATCCGTTCAACGTCTTATCGTCCTACAACTGTCTTTT
>NC_137677.1:29357622-29360122 GCF_963989245.1 Nansenia antarctica | reverse complement strand
CTTGTTTGTGCTGCAACGCGGTTGAACGTGGTTCGTGGAGCTTCCTCTGGTATTGTATGTGTGGACGTTGTTCACTTTTTGGAAGTATGTTGACAGGTACTTGGGTGTCTTTGTGGTGTAGCGTATCTTGAAGACCAGGCCCAGTGCAAGCTGCTGCACTCTGTCAACTACTCGTAGCCAATCAAGGCTCAAAAAATGAGCAGCGGTTAGATGTGTCCTAGGGTTGAGACCTAGCAGAAGCCTAACCAGTTTATTTTGGGCTGTCTGGAGTCTTGTTTTATGGGCCTTTGTGGTTCTATAGTACCATGATGTTACGGCATAGTCGAAGTGACATTGAATGAGAGCTCCTGATAGGGTCCTCAGTGTGTTTTTACTGACAAGTGAGGATATCCTGTACAAGTGTGTGTGTGTGTGTGTGTGTGTGCGCGCGCACGCTATATAGTGGGTATATAGCGGGTAGTGGTGGTCTAGTGGATAGTGAGTTGGACTTGTGATCAGAAGGTTGTGAGTTCAAATCCCGCCTGAAACCACACCACTACTAGTGTGCCCTTGAGCAAGGCACTTAGCCCTCAGTTACTCCAGGGGGAATGTCCCTGTAATTTGTAATTGTAAGTCGCTTTGGTTTAAAAGCGTCTGCTAAATGTCAAAATTAAAATTAATTTTAAAATTATATGGGGCCGTCTGAGTGATGCAGTGTCATTTTTGAATAGCTATATTTTAGACTGGGGTGCCTTGAGAATTTATGAACTTTTGAAGGGTGCCGTGACTGAAAAAAGGTTGAGAAACGCTGTTCTAGAGGGTTCTATTCTGTTCTATGGTGTTGATTTGCTTTTTCAAGTGTCTTGGAGATCATAATAATAATAATAATAATAATAATAACAATGCAAACGTTGCAGCTCAACATGCTTTAATCATTATATAATCTTAATTTAATTATTTTGTCATTTAAATGCAATATTAAAAGGATGGGTTTTTATAATCTTCATTTAATTATTTTGTCATTTAAAGGCAATATTAAAAAGATTAATGGTAGATTTGAAATAGGACATATGGTTATATGGTGTTCTAGAGGGTTCTATGGTGTTCTATGGTGTTCTAGAGGGTTCTATGGTGTTCTATGGTGTTGTAGAGGGTTCTATGGTGTTCTAGAGGATTCTATGGTGTTCTAGAGGGTTCTATGGTGTTCTAGAGGGTTCTATGGTGTTCTAGGGTGTTCTATGGTGTTCTAGAGGGTTTTATAGTGTTCTAGAGGGTTCTATGGTGTTCTAGAGGATTCTATGGTGTTCTAGAGGGTTCTATGGTGTTCTAGAGGATTCTATTGTGTTCTAGAGGATTCTATTGTGTTCTAGAGGATTCTATGGTGTTCTAGAGCAGTGGTTCTCAACCCTCTCCTCTGGGACCACCAGCCGTTCCACATTTGATCTGTTCCACCACCAGCACACCTGATTCAACTAATTAAGTACAAACCATAATTGCTTTGCACTTGATTAGTTGAATCAGGTGTTCTGGTGGTGGAACAGATCAAATATGTGGAACAGTTGGTGGTCTCAGAGGAGAGGGTTGAGAACCACTGTTCTAGAGGGTTCTATGGTGTTGTAGAGGGTTCTATGGTGTTCTAGAGGGTTCTATGGTGTTGTAGAGGGTTCTATGGTGTTCTAGAGGGTTCTATGGTGTTGTAGAGGGTTCTATGGTGTTGTAGAGGGTTCTGGTGGGTGGTTCAGGAGCTGTGGACTCACCCTGAACCAGCAGGCCCCTGCATGTGTGCGTGTGCGTGTGTGTGTGTGTGTGTGTGTGTGTGGTCTTTGGTTGTGGACATGGTCTTTGTCCTGAGGCAGCTACTGGAGAAGAGCAGAGAACACCGCGAGGATCTTTACATAGCCTTCATAGACCTAAGCAAAGCCTTCGACACCATCAGCCGTGAGCTGCTCTGGAAACACCTCGACAAACTTGGAGTACCACCCAAGTTCCTCTCCATCCTTCAGCAGCTGCATGACGGGATGCAAGCCAGAGTCCAGACGGGTGAACTCCAGTCAGAATTCTTTGAGGTAAATGTTGGGGTGAAACAGGGCTGTGTCTTGGCTCCGGTGCTTGGCTCCGGTGCTCTTTAATCTCCTCCTCACTGATGACTGTGCCATCTTAGCTCACAGCCCAGAGTCTATGCAGCACGCTCTCAACACCATATCCGGTCTGTACAAATCCTTCGGTCTCCAGGTCAACATCCAAAAAAATGAAGTAATGTCCCAACTCACTTCCCAAACCTCGACACTTCCCAGCTTTCACATAAACGTGTTCCACTTAAAACACAGTGGATCATCTCACCTCGGCTCCACTCTGTCCTCATGCTGCTCCCTTGACGCGGAGATACACACGCGTATCAATAAAGCCTCCTCAGCCTTTGGACGCCTACGCAGCAGCAGGGTCTTCGAAACCCGAAACCTGAAGGTCAGCACCAAGGTTGCCGTCTACACCGCAGTATGTCTCTCCACTCTGCTCTATGGAG
>NC_137677.1:29350122-29352622 GCF_963989245.1 Nansenia antarctica | reverse complement strand
ATCCACATCCTACATCCACATCCACATCCTACATCCACATCCACATCCTACATCCACATCCTACATCCACATCCTACATCCTACATCCTACATCAACATCCTACATCCACATCCTACATCCACATCCTACATCAACATCCTACATCCACATCCTACATCCACATCCACATCAACATCCTACATCCTACATCCACATTCTACATCCACATCCACATCCTACATCCACACTCTACATCCACATCCACATCACACATCCTACATCCTACATCCACATCCACATCACACATCCTACATCCACATCCACATCCACATCCTACATCCTACATCTACATCCACATTCTACATCCACATCCTACATCCTACATCCACATCCTACATCAACATCCTACATCCTACATCCTACATCCACATTCTACATCCATATCCTACATCCACATCCTACATCTACATCCTACATCCACATCCTACATCCACATCCACATCCTACATCCACATCCTACATCCACATCCTACATCCACATCCTACATCCACATCCTACATCCACATCCTACATCCACATCCACATCCTACATCCACATCCTACATCCTACATCCTACATCCACATCCTACATCCACATCCACATCCTACATCCACATCCTACATCCACATCCTACATCCACATCCTACATCCACATCCACATCCTACATCCACATCCTACATCCACATCCTACATCCACATCCTACATCCTACATCCACATCCTACATCCACATCCACATCCTACATCCACATCCTACATCCTACATCCACATCCTACATCCACATCCTACATCCTACATCCACATCCACATCCTACATCCACATCCTACATCCACATCCACATCCTACATCCTACATCCACATCCTACATCCACATCTACATCCTACATCCACATCCACATCCACATCCTACATCCTACATCCACATCCTACATCCACATCCACATCCTACATCCACATCCTACATCCTACATCCACATCCTACATCCACATCCTACATCCACATCCTACATCCACATCCTACATCCTACATCCTACATCCACATCCTACATCCACATCCTACATCCACATCCACATCCTACATCCACATCCTACATCCTACATCCACATCCTACATCCACATCCTACATCCTACATCCACATCCTACATCCACATCCTACATCCACATCCACATCCTACATCCACATCCTACATCCACATCCACATCCTACATCCTACATCCACATCCTACATCCACATCCTACATCCTACATCCACATCCACATCCTACATCCACATCCTACATCCACATCCACATCCTACATCCACATCCTACATCCACATCCTACATCCTACATCCTACATCCACATCCTACATCCACATCCTACATCCACATCCTACATCCACATCCTACATCCACATCCACATCCTACATCCACATCCTACATCCACATCCACATCCACATCCACATCCTACATCCACATCCTACATCCTACATCCACATCCTACATCCACATCCACATCCACATCTTTCATCCACATCCTACATCCACATCCACATCCACATCCTACATCTACATCCACATCCTACATCCACATCCTACATCCTACATCCTACATCCACATCCTACATCCACATCCACATCCACATCCTACATCCACATCCTACATCCACATCCACATTCTACATCCTACATCCACATCCACATCCTACATCCACATCCTACATCCACATCCTACATCCACATCCTACATCCACATCCTACATCCACATCCACATCCTACATCCACATCCTACATCCTACATCCTACATCCACATCCTACATCCACATCCACATCCTACATCCTACATCCACATCCTACATCCACATCCACATCCTACATCCACATCCTACATCCACATCCTACATCCACATCCTACATCCTACATCCACATCCTACATCCACATCCACATCCTACATCCACATCCTACATCCTACATCCTACATCCACATCCACATCCTACATCCACATCCACATCCACATCCTACATCTACATCCACATCCACATCCTACATCCTACATCCACATCCTACATCCACATCCACATCCACATCCTACATCCTACATCACACATCCTACATCCACATCCTACATCTACATCCACATCCACATCCTACATCCACATCCTTCATCCTACATCCACATCCACATCCTACATCCACATCCACATCCTACATCCTACATCCACATCCTACATCCACATCCACATCCTACATCCACATCCTACATCCACATCCTACATCCTACATCCACATCCTACATCCACATCCACATCCTACATCCACATCCACATCCTACATCCTACATCCACATCCACATCCTACATCCACATCCTACATCCACATCCTACATCCACATCCTACATCCACATCCTACATCCACATCCACATCCTACATCCACATCCTACATCCACATCCTACATCCACATCCACATCCTACATCCACATCCTA
>NC_137677.1:29292622-29345122 GCF_963989245.1 Nansenia antarctica | reverse complement strand
TACTCTTAGTTATTCTGATTTATGATTTGTCTGGATCATTAAAAGAGTTACAACCACCATAATAATAAGCTGGCTAATTAGCTACAGTAATAACATTGCTAGGTGATAAAGCTAGCTATGTACTGTATACTTCTTTGAAAAGCCTATCTGACCCAGTGACTAACACTGACAGATCTAGAGGGGGAGTGGTTGGGGGCGGGGTTAACAAGCTATTCTTACCACCCATTACCTGGCTGTGCAGGAGAAAAACTCCTAAATCTTTAAAAAGCTTTTTCTCTGGATTGTGATTTCAGGGGTACCAACATTCAAAAACCTGTGTCTTCTTATTTTTTTTGTTGCTAATTTCAATGTATGACACATCATATGACAGCTTACAATCTGTAGTTTCGGCGTATGTAAAGAAACAGAAAAATGACTTTGGCACCTGGTTGGTGACAATGTTTGTGTCCCAATAATAATAATAATAATAACTTTGTATTTGTATAGCACTTTTCCTGCAAACGTTGCAGCTCAAAGTGATCCAATCATTATATAATCATAATTTAATTATTTAGTAATTTAAAGGCAATATTAAAACAATGGGTTTTCAGTGGAATGGAATGGAATCATGGAAGAGATTGAATAGAAGGGGGCCAAGGATTGACCCTTGGAGAACCCCACGTCATGGAGACATAGTAGCCTCTGTCCTGTTTAGGGCAGTGCCCGGAAGTCCTTCCCAGTTTTTTTAGTCCATCTATTAGAATGTCGTGGTCTACAGTGCCAAAGGCAGCGCTACGGTAGTAGATAGATAGATAGATAGACTTTATTTGTCATTGTTACAGTACAGGTACCAAACAACGAAATTTAGGAGGGGAGGCTCCCCTGGTGTTTAAGAAAGGAAAAAGAAACACATTTTGGAAAAAGCATAGATGCATAAAATCACAAGAAGGTAAGGAGCTGGTTTACATCAATAGAGGCTATGTACACAATCCACTGTACTATACTGCACAGATAGTCAAATAGGGTTGTCATATTTCACAAGAAAGTATTTTTTCACATTTTTTTTTTTTTAGTAGTACCAAAACTGAGATTTTTCTGGGGTCTGTGTTTTTACACAAATGTCATTAAGGACCTTAATAAGGGCCGTTTCAGTACTTTGTAGAAAGCCTGATTGAAAGTCATCGAAGAGATCATTTAGGGTCAAATAATTGCTAAGTTGTTCGTGGGAAACCATTTCAATAATTTGTCCTATACTGGAAAGGTTTGATATGGGTCTGTAGTTGTTTAGTACAAATGGGTCTAGGCCGTTCTTTCTTAGTAGAGGCTTGATAACTGCAGTTTTCTTTCTTCAGGGAAGATTCCTGATGAAAGAGAAGTGTTAATTATTTGTATTAGTAAAACTGTAACTACTCTTAATATACATGACACCACATACAGGACGACCTCCAAGCAGTTATCCACTGAATTATTTTTTGTGATCAAGATTTTTTATTGCTTTTAACAACACATAACAATGACAATACAACAAGAAAGGGAAAAAAGAAAGAAAATAAAAAAGAAAAGGGGTAGTGTAGCAGACAAGTCATAGCCAAATAGTACAAATATAACACAATCCGGATTGGGTTAAATGGAAAATCAAATGACAGAGTAGTCAGGTTGGTCAAGTTCAATGAGTAAGACTTCCACGCATCAACTGTACTGGGCCTCGCTTTGTTCAGCCTGGCCGTTGTGCATCAATATTCACAATCCTCTGTAGAGAGTAAAACCAAAAAGTGTTCATACAGAAATCAGGTGTCATCCAATGTTGAAGAATAGTCTTTTTTGCAGAGGTTTTCTTTTGGGTAATACTTAAATCAAAATCAGAGTTGTCATTAAGCAAACATAAACATGGATTGGGAACATAGTGAATCTTAAATAACTTGGACATCACAGAATTGACATGGTTCCAAAAATGTGTCACAACTGGACACTCCCAGAACATAGAAATTAACCCGGTGTGGGGGTAGTGCAGAATTGACAGTAGTAGTTGGGTTGTAGTTTCATTAAATATCTTCTATATGGTGTAGCATAGGCCCTGTGGATGACTTTAAAATGAATTAACTGATGAGCTAAATTTTTGGAGGTTGAATTGAGATTAGAACATATTGTGTCCCAGTTTGGGTGGAAGTCCAATTCACCAAGCTCTCGGTTCCATAAAGCCTCAATCGCAAGTGTTTTTTTAATCGCGTCCACTAGATTGCGATAGATTCTGGATACACAGCCACGAGAGGTTGGGGTAGGTTCAACCCAGGCTATCATGGGGTGAGTTGGAAGTGGGGAGCACCATGGCACTCCATAGGCCTTGAGTGAGGACCTCAGCTGTAGATAAACAAAATATGATGATGCTGGAAGGACAAACTTAGTTTGGAGGCTCCACTGAATTATGAAGACAGTCACAGAGGTTCAAATATAGAAATACAATATTGAGGAAGTTAGGTGAGCATGGTAGGTTTTCTTTATTAGATGTTGTTACAGGGGACTCACATGGAACATTTAGACACAACCCAAGACAGTAGTTGACTGAGTTCAGCAGATAACAGGCATGGACACTCCGTCCACAAACTGCTTCCGTGCAGAGCTCAGCTCTACTGACCCACTTTGTCTGCGCTCAGACACCGATGTGTCACCTGGTAGTCAGGGGAAACCAACACATGACTTAGATATGTACAACTGAGTTATGTCCGTTAAGTGCAGCTGAGGGATTCTACTGTCACAACAGGTGAGACAACAGTAAGGTGGGGTTGGTGTTGGATGGGCTATATATAATAAAAAAGGCTGTGAATGCTTTGAGGCCGGATTTCTCGGCTCGCTGATTTGGGGGGTATCAACATTCAAATATGCATGACTTCTTCAACTTGTTTCAGATTTCAATGTATGACACATCATTTGAAAGCTGACAATCTACCCTTTCATAATCTGGAAAAAACAGAAAAATGACGTTGCCAGACTTGCAGACATTTTCATCAAACCCTGTCACATATAATAACTGCTGGTTTTCATTGTTAATCTTTAACCAGGGACTGATTACTACTTCTCTCCTTTTCACATGTTTCAGAGAGTTGGGAAAGAGAGAAGGAGATGAGAGGGGTGACAGGGCAGACTGCTGGACCTGGGTGGTAAACCCAGGACCTTCATGATGCACATAACAGTCAGACGCTGTACCGCTAAGACCAAACTGTCTGATGTTTTATGACGTCTCCAGACATGTTTGTGTTGGGTACGTTCCGGCCTTATCTCTAAGGTTTTACCTGTTAGTGGGACATGCCCCACCCACATCTCACGTCCATCACCCTGTCTCTCCACCAGCCTCAGGTCCACATCCTCTGTGTCTTTGTTCAGGAACACCTGAAAGGTGGGGTGGTAGTTTGGACTGTAGTCCAAGTAAATCATCGATTCCTGAAACACAAAAGTGTAATAGCTCGCTGATTCTGACCAAATCACTTGAGAATTGAAATAGAAACAAGACAAATGCATTCACAGACATAAGAACATTATGTGACAATGATACTATAGATGATGATATTGTATAGAAATACCATTATAGAAATAAGATTAAACTAAATTAACTGAAGGTAGGTGTGTTTAAGTATGATGTAAAAACTGAACAGAATCTGCCTGCTTCACCTGACAGGGCAAGCTGTGGAGTTTTATCCCTAACCCTGTAGAAGTACTACAGTGACACCAGCTGGTGAAATCATAAACCATTAAACCATTTCCAGGTAATTTTTAGTTTTTTTACAGTCTGAAACTACAGATTGTAAGCTTTCAGATGATGTGTCATACATTGAAATTGAGCCCTTCACTGTTCCTGAGAGGAGGTTCGACCACGTCAACGTCGACCTTGTGGGACCACTGCTTGCCTCTCACGGTTTCACCTACCTTTTCACCATGGTGGACAGGACGACCCGCTGGCCCGAAGCCGTTCCCCTCTCCTCGACGGCGTCTTCCGACGTGGCCCGTGCGTTCATCGGCACGTGGGTTGCGCGCTTTGGGACCCCGTCTGACCTGTCCTCTGACCGTGGCTCGCAGTTTACCTCGGAACTGTGGAACGCTGTGGCTAGTGGTTTGGGGGTAAAGCTGCACCGCACTACTGCCTATCACCCCCAGGCTAACGGTTTGTGCGAGCGGTTCCACCGCTCAATGAAGGCGGCCCTACGCGTGAGTTTCACGGACGGCAACTGGGTGGACAAACTTCCGTGGGTCATGCTCGGCCTCAGATGTGCCCCCAAAGAGGACTTGCAGTCCTCGTCTGCCGAACTCGTATACGGCCAAACCCTACGAGTCCCCGGGGATTTCATTCCGGATGCCACTGTCCCCTGGTCCGCAGCCAGGCAGCGCTCCTCCCTGCTGGAGGCCGCTGAGGTGTTCGCACCCGTCCCCACTTCACAGCACGGTACCCCTGCTTTCCGGGTCCCCACCGAGCTGCGCTCGTCGGACTTTGTCTTCATTCGCCACGACGCCCACCGCGGCCCCCTACGCCCCCCTTACGATGGCCACAGAACTATGGGTTGGAAGCATTGTTCCGCACGGACAGTTAAGTGCGTGGTACCCAAGTTGTTACGTCAGTTATAGTTTTTGCTTGAAGTGTGTGGTTGAGACTCGTTCATGTCATTCAATAAAGGGGCTCTGGTATGGCGGTGTATTTTGGCGCGTTGACAGGCCACGCCCGTGTCGACCCAGCCCCTTACCTCCTTCTTGAGTCCCTGCCATACGAACTTCTCAGAAACTAATTTCACGGATGGTTTCCTGCCGGGGTGGGAGAGGTTGTGTACAGCCTCAAAAACGGGCCGGCGCCAGTTCACAGGGACTAGCGGCCGCGGCTGGCCCGTAGAGAAGTCGCACAGCAGTTTTGCGCCTGAGTCACCGACTGCGACATCCTCCAAGCGTAGTCCTGTGTCCGCGTTCTTGAGGGTCTGGACCCCGTGGTCGGAGGCCTGGTCCGCACTCATGCGGAGGTAGTCGAGACCCAGTTGAACGGCCCCGACGACCGCTCTGGAGAGACAGTCCGCGACCACGTTGGACTTGCCAGCGATGTGTTGGATGTCTGTGGTGTACTCAGATATGTACGAGAGCTGGCGTTGCTGGCAGGCAGACCAAGGCTCGGCCACCTTGGACATGGAGAACGTGAGGGGTTTGTGTTTCACGAACGCCGTGAACTCACGGCCTTCCAGCAGGAACCGGAAGTGGCGGACTGCCAACCAGAGGCCAAGGAGCTCCCTGTCGAACGCGCTGTATTTGCGCTCTCTGGGCGTCAACTGACGGCTGAACAAGGCGAGCGGCTGCCAGGCGCCAGCGACCCATTGTTCGTGCACCGCACCGACGGCGTAGTCCGACGCATCGGTGGTGATGGCAATAGGGGCCTTGGGTGACGGGTGGGCCAACATGGCGGCCTGGCTTAGGGCGGTCTTGGTGGCCATGAAGGCGGCTTCCCTCTCGGCCGTCCAGTCGATGGCCTGGTTGGGGGATTTGTCCTTCATAGCCTCGTACAGCGGGTGCATGGTGTGGGCTGCACGGTGGATGAACCGGTGATAAAAAGTCACCATTCCGAGAAACTCTCGGAGTGCACGAGCTGTGTGTGGGCGGGGGAAGGCGGAAACGGCCTCCACCTTCGATGGGAGGGGGGCGGCCCCATCTTTGTCGATGAGATGCCCAAGGAATTGGATGGAGGGTAACCCGAACAGACACTTCGCCGGGTTAATGATCAGGCCATGTTGGCTGAGCCTCGTGAAGAGGTCTCGGAGATGTGCCAGGTGCTCTTCCTCCGAGGAGCTGGCAACGAGGATGTCGTCCAAATAGACGAATAGGAATGGCATGTCCCCGAGCGTCGAATCCATTAGCCGCTGAAAGGACTGGGCTGCATTCTTAAGTCCAAACGGCATGCGTAGGAATTCGAATAGCCCGAACGGCGTGATCACCGCCGTTTTGGGGATGTCTGAAGGGTGCACGGGAACTTGGTGGTAGCCACGCACTAGGTCCACTTTTGAGAAAACCAGCTTACCCGCCAGATGCGCAGAGAAGTCCTGAATGTGGGGGACTGGGTAGCGGTCGGGTGTCGTAGCGTCGTTGAGGCGGCGGTAGTCGCCACACGGTCGCCATCCGCCGTCTGGTTTCGACACGATGTGTAGCGGTGAGGCCCATGGGCTGTCTGAGCGGCGGATGATACCAAGGCGCTCCATGTTGACGAACTCAGACTTAGCGACTGATAGCCTGTCGGGGTTGAGCCGCCGGGCCCTAGCGTAGATGGGGGCGCCCTTGGTGTCTATGTGGTGCTCCACCCCATGCCTGGTAGTGGTGGCGGAAAATGTGGGCTGTGTCATGGTGGGGAACTCGCTGAGCAGGTGCTGATAGTTGTCACCCTCTGAGAGTGAGCTGGAGAGCCCACCGTATGTCGCCTCACCGCGGACGCATGCAAGTGAGGAGAATGTCAGTGCGTCCACCAGGCGGTTGTTCTTGACGTCCACGAGCAGTCCGTGAGCACATAGGAAATCTGCACCGAGGAGGGGGAAGGCCGATGTCGGCCATGACGAAGTCCCATGTAAACCGCTGACCCCCGAAACATAGGTCTACAGCTTTCGTGCCATAGGTGCGGATGGGGGTGTCGTTAGCGGACTTTAAATGTGGGCCATGACCTCCCCTGGCGGTGTCATCCACTGTCGCAGGCAGGACGCTCCTCTGAGCACCGGTGTCACAGAGGAATTTGCACCCGGAGAGAGTATCTCTGATGAATAGTAGCTGGTTTGTTGTGCCCACACTCATAGCCACTACAGAGCGCAGGCTTTGCCGTTTCCCGTCGAGCCGTAGTTGCAAGGGGAGCGGCACCTCTTCGCTTTCGCGCCAAAGCGTGAGTGAAAATAGCACATGCCTGGGCTAGTACGGCTATCGGTGGTAGTTGGGCCCTTGTTAGCTAGCCTGTCTCTGCCTGGGGGAGTGTAATTGTGTGTCGGGGCTAGCACTTCAGGGGTAGAACGCTGGGTAGCTAGGAAGAAGCGGTCGGCCTCTTCTGCTAACTCACGGGGTTCAGTGATAGTTGTGTAACCCCTGCCATATGGGCGGGGCCTGAGTTATATTTTAAATAAGTGGCAGTATTACCTGTAATAATAAACTATTCAAATTATGACGACCAGTGCCTCCATTAACTATGTGGAAGTATTTTAAATAGGACTTCCTTTTTAATCCTTTTAATGTATTTATGTTTTAATCAACTGAATATGAATTGCCTATTACCTGTTTATGACACAACACAGTGGCTTTAAAATCAAATACCAAAGGGTCTATATTTATTTACTAAATGCTCAAATTAAAGTGTTGGTAGTCAATTATAATGTTAGACATATTCAATAGACAATATTCACAATGCAATGTCAACAGACAATATCACAATATCCCATAAAACAAAATATAGGCTCAAAGCCTATTCCAATTCCTTTCAAGGAAATAAATGTAATGTTTCCAATAAACTCAAAGTCAACTCAAAGGATTCACAATTGTACAATATATCATTCAGTAAAATAAAAAGGTGGGCCCACACTCACACACACACGCACTCTGTAACTCAGTCCATTAACATGTGTTACCGTTGCAGCTGACGCTGCTTGTGAGCGGGGGGCCTTGAAACTGTTATGGCCACTTCACTCGTCCACACAAGGTCCAAACAAAAGCTCGTGCGTGGTTCAGTACTCACGTAACCTCGGGGGGAAAACGAGGGGTTTGAAAGATGGTGTAAAAAGAGGCAGAGATGAGGGGGATGAGGTCCAGCGCTCTCCCACGAGCGCAGGAGAATGATTGAAGTACACTGACGCGAAGATTCAATGGACGGTCTCGAGTTACCCCAGGCGATTGGAAACGGTCTCCGTGGTCCAACGGAGAGCTTTCCTTTGGCTTGGTCTCTCGACTTCCAATTCTGAATTAACAGAATACACTGAGCTACAAAATCCAATAGCTATTTCGTTTTGATAAAGCTAGAAACAATTTATCACTCAGCAAAGGCTAGCAACATACTAACGTAATTATGCTAAGCTAACCGCTAGCCGCGATTAGCTCTACAGTAAAATATAACATACTACAACGAGTAGATGTAGCTTGTAAACAAACACCAGACATATGTATTTACCTCTGGTAGCTTCAATGTGCACCAACATCCAAAAGAATAACTGTTCGTTGATTCCCGAATTGTTAATACACACAGCATACACAACAAGTCTTACTTCACGAGGTCCTCAAACATTCTGACACGTTACTTAGTGCAACCTAACGCTGTTAGTACAAAGTCCCGCCCCCTCTCTCTCAGCATACATTTAATTGGCTAGCTCTTCCCGATGGACCAATGAAATAAAGAAATGAATGAATGACATATAACCAATGAGCGAACTCACATTAGAGTTTGTAAACAAGTACACATTATAAACTTATAACAATGTTAATAACCGTGTACATAACCATGAAATGATGCTTATTTATTAAATGGACTTATTTATTGAAATGCTCATAGCTCACGTTAGTAGCTGGGCTACAGTTGTATTAGCGAGCGCTGTCTGTACATGTGCAGGCATGTGCCGATGAAACAGTTCAATAAATATAAAATTTGGTTCTTCCGTACCTAGTAGGTTCAGCATCATGTCCATGTGCTGGGAAGGCTTGCTGTCTCCCAGCCCCTGAATTGCGAACAGACGTCGGGCTCGTTCTGACCGTGATAGTTCGAAGGTCTTGAGGAGGAGAGCCTTAAACGCTGTATATTTATTCAGGGAAGGGGGAACTGTAATGAAGCCCACCGTTCTGGCTGCAGTGGAGCTCCCCAGCGCCGAGACGACATGGTAGTAGCGTGCAGCGTCGTCTGCAATCCCACGGAGGGCGAACTGCGCCTCCGTCTGTGCGAACCATGCTGCCGCGGATGTCTCCCAAAACTCCGGCAATTTGAGAATAACAGCGTTATTTGCCATGTTCGGTTCAGTCTCGGATACTTCAACGGGACTGACGTCGGGGTCACCAGTGTAGTGCCGAGAGACGGGAGTCGTAGGCGGCGTATCAAATGTCACAGCTAGACGTTTATTGAATGACATGAACGAGTCTCAACCACACACTTCAAGCAGTAACTATAACTGACGTAACAACTTGGGTACCACGCACTTAACTGTCCGTGCGGAACAATACTCCCAACCCATAGTTCTGTGGGTGAATTATGTCAACCCACCACACCATTGCCATTTTTGTATGGGGGGGAAAATGGATCAGAAGGTCACCGGTTCAAATCCCACCAGAAACAAGAAAAATAAAAAATGTCTCCAAAAGTGTTTTGTGTAAATTCAAGATCACTTGAGCCAAAAGTTGTTTAAACATCAATACAAATAATAATAGTATAATATTATATATTATAATAATAGTACAAATAAACAAGTTAGCCTCTTAAAAACCCTGAGGTTGAATAAATAACTTTTTACAAAGAGAAGAAGAGAGAGCTACTCAGAATCAGAATCAGAATTGCTTTTATTGCACCAATGTACAGGTACAGAGTAAAATTATTGGGTTCAGGTTCATTCAACATTGGCATTGCAGCAGAATACAAGATCAATAATAAAATAAAGTATGATATAAAAACAACAAAATCAACAATCAATAAGCAGGATATGAGAACAACAAAATCAACAATCAATAATAGCAGCAATAGTATCAGTAGCATCAATAGCAGCAGAATGCAAATCAACAATACAAGTAAATGAGTAGGGTGATAAGAGACGACAGCAGTACTACAGCTGCACCAGTCATGCTGCTGTAGAACAGTGGTGTAAAAAGCTGTGCAGATTCCAATGACATGGGATGTAATATCATACAGTATGCAATAATATAGTTCAGATATGATACAGTACAAGTTCAAGTAGTAGTCAGGTGGTGCATAAAATGCTGTGCAGGTAGCAGTGAGATGTAATACACTGTCATACACACCGTCTATGTCTCACTGTCATACACACCGTCTATGTCTCACTGTCATACACACCGTCTATGTCTCACTGCTACCTGCACAGCATTTTATGCACCACTTGACTACTACTTGAACTTGTGCAATATGGTGGTGGGACGCAAAGTAAAAAATGAAAGTAAAATGGCTAGCAACTGTGGGGTCAATAGTGTCGTCTTGGAAGTCCTCAACCTCTAGTTCCTCCTTCATGGCCAGGTCCTCCAGCAGCTGGTCAGTCTCCTCTGCCTCAGGGTCCTGCATGGGTTCTCCCTGTCTGTCTGCCTGTACAGGTAGTCCACACCAATCAGCTCTCCGGTTGATGAAAGCAATAATCTTGTTAGTATAAACATACACACAAGCACAGATATGTACAGTCAAAAAACAATACTCCAGAATTGTTACAGCACTACTGGTTAGATGCTGAACTGCATTTCATTGTCTGGTACTTGTACTCTGCAATGACAATAATGTTGAATCTAATCTAATCTAATCTAATCTAATCTAATCTAATCTAGTAAAACTGTTCCAGATGGCCTAGTCCACTCCGGGAGAAAAGAGGGCAATCAGGTCTTTGTAATCATTTAAATGTGTCTGTTGTCTTAGCCAATGTCAAGCTTCAAGTAGAGAAACTGGTTCTATTGTGTGACAACAGGAAATCATTTTCTACAGCTTGCTGTAGACATCCAACTTAAGGTGATGGAGTTTGAATCTTAAATGTAGCTTATTACATATAATAATTTTCTCTCACACTATCCCTTCCCGTGCCCTAACTATAACCATATACAATACACAGTACAGTGAAGGCTATACACTGGGACTGATCTATACAACACTTACAGACTATTTATAGACAATAACCCACTACACATCAGGCACACACAACAAATGTACCAGTTCAAAATCTTTCCACATTAATATGCACTGTTAATACAATCACATCTCTAATATCCGATCTCGTCAGCACATAAATACATGAAGGCTCGCGCAGCCAAGTTATGAATTTTTCACCAGCAAACCAGTGACAACCACATATTTTATCATGAGATATTAGTCATTCAACTAATACAAGATAGCTCTGATTTAATAATTAATTATCGTTGTGTTTATGCCCTGTTGCGTTTTCAACAAACGTAGAACTAGCTATCTAACGCGTCTGTCTCTCGTCAACAACGAGAGCTGCAAGTGTCTTGCTATGAACTCGTAAGACAACACCGTATTCATCTATATGAACAATATTGAAGTCATTATATGAAGGTAGCTGTACTTACCACAGGTGATGACAGCCAGTCCACTGTGATTGACAACCGACAAGTTCCCAACGTTTCACTCATTGCGCATGTGCTTAGCGTCGACTTGCTGGTGTGTGATGACGCGCTGGCTACCGTTAAAGCATTGGACGACATGATTGGCCACCACTAAAGCACCACTAAAGCATCTAAAGCATTGATTGGCAGCACTAAAGCAACCACTAAAGCATTTGGCGATATGATTGGATGTGCACGTTCTAATGAACAGACTAATGTGCTCTCGGCACCACTACCCCAGGCTCAGCCGCCCGCCCCTGGAGGAGCTCGCGGAACATGGCCCGGTCCTCTGTCTGGCCCCAGGCCCGGTCCTCTGTCTGGCCCCAGGCCATTTCCTCTGTCTGGCCCCAGGCCATTTCCTTTGTCTGGCCCCAGGCCATTTCCTCTGTCTGGCCCCAGGCCATTTCCTCTGTCTGGCCCCAGGCCATGGCCCGGTCCTCTGTCTGGCCCAAGGCCATTTCCTCTGTCTGACCCCAGGCCATGGCCCGGTCCTCTGTCTGGCCCCAGGCCATGGCCCGGTCCTCTGTCTTGCCCCAGGCCATTTCCTCTGTCTGGCCCCAGGCCATGGCCTGGTCCTCTGTCTGGCCCCAGGCCATTTCCTCTGTCTGGCCCCAGGCCATGGCCCGGTCCTCTGTCTGGCCCCAGGCCATTTCCGCGAACATTTGTTGCTGCTGCTGCTGCATCTGGGCCAGGTGCCCCACCACCTGGCCTAACGGGGAATCCATCCCTCTCTCTGGTTGTGCCGACCCCCCTACTGTGCCCCACGTTGTGCGCCAGAGGGTGTAGGAATGGCGTGATTTATTCTTTCACAGCAGCTCAGCACCCCGACTTGGGCGTGCTGGCGTAAAGTCAATTCACTTTCAAAATAATAATAACGCCGCTCAGCCGGCAGAGACAGACCTCAGCTCCACGTCTCTCTCTCTCGCTTTCCCTTTCCGGGAATCGCTCAGCCGGCTGGTAAATGTAGTCTCTCATAGGACGTTCACACCGGCAAAGAACCGTGCCGGTTCGCGTTCGCGAACCAAGTCTGGAACCGGCCGGCGCGTTCAGACCGAAACTCAATTGGTTCGGAGCCTGAAAAGTTGGTTCGCAGCGGGAACCAGAAAATAGTGGTTCTCAAGCGCGAACCAAAACGTAGAACAGTCACAGTGGGTGTGCCATATTCTAGGCTGCAGAGACCAGCACGAAGGAAGTAGACAAAATGTAATCTAATCTAAAGCTAATCATTAGTGATCAAAAACAATATCAAAAGTTTCATTATTCTCTCTCATATATCTTCCTCACATGCTCAGCAAACACACACACACGCACATGCGCGCAGACATGCGCGAACGTGAATTTCGTACACCATTTCTATTCCAGTAATGGAGCAGCTGATTAGTAAGAGAATGCGTGTAGAAAGTGTCTTGTTTCATAGAAAATTGTGTTTATTTCAGATACTGTAGTGGAAGATATTATCCTCTTTTCCAGTGAAGTACCGGTAGCTGCCATCTAGTTGTGAAATGTTTGTTTATCCCGCACCTTCATCACCCATCGTTGATGGTTCTGGTTA
This sequence comes from Nansenia antarctica, assembly GCF_963989245.1. NCBI lineage: Eukaryota > Metazoa > Chordata > Actinopteri > Argentiniformes > Microstomatidae > Nansenia > Nansenia antarctica. The sequence continues at coordinate 29,332,299 of NC_137677.1, read as the reverse complement.
TACTGGTTTGAACGCGGGCTTGTTCGCCAGACAGCACCAACATTCGGAGGTTCCCGAACATGAACGCGAACCGGCACAGTTCTTTGCCAGTGTGAAAGCCCTATCAGTCTCTGCAGGATCTCTCCACCATGTTCACTCTGCCTCCTTCACTACCAGGGGAGCAAACACACACAGGTTAAATAGACCAGTTGGATAACGAGTCTGATTACTGACACCAGTCCATAATCAGACCGTCATCCATCCATCCACCACAGTGAATGAATGAATGAATGAATGAATGGTCTTTATTGTCATTGCTATAGTACAGGTACCAAACAACGAAATTTGGGAGGGTTGGCTCCCCTGGTGCTAGGAAAGAAAAAAAAACTATAAAAACAAGAAGGGAAAGGAGCTGGTTTACATAAATAAAGGCTATGTACACTATCCACTATACTATACTGTACAGATAAAACGACTAGGGTTGTCATATTGCACATAGTGTTATTGCACATTCATTTAAAGTGTCGCAGTTTGCAGGCTTGAAATGTACACATTTGTGCCTCAGCACTACACCTGATTTTTTCAATCCAGCAGCTGCCATCAATCCGTCCAGACTGTCCAGGGCCCAGAACCTAGTTCTTTGCTGTGTTCAGGGCCTGGATGGCCCTGGGGTAGAAGCTGAGCTTCAGTCTGTTTGTCCTTGCGGCCATGGTCCTGTACCGCCTTTTCGAGGGCAGCCGGGCAAAGTGTTCGTACCCAGGGTGGGTTGGGTCTCTGGAGATCTTGGAGGCCTTCCTGAGGCAGCGTGTGTTGTACAGCTCTTCCAGAGAGGGGAGGGGGGCGCCGGTGATCTTCTGGGCTGTTCTCACGACTCTCTGTAGCGCATTTCTCTCTGCGGTTGTGCAGCTGGAGAACCAGTTGCAGATGCAGTAGGTGAGGATGCTCTCCACTGCGCCGCCACCAGTATCTCCTGCTTGTTGTGTTCCTTCCTGAGGACTCTCAGGAAGTAGAGCCGCTGTTGTGCCTTCTTGATGGTGGCTGCTGTGTTGTTCTTCCAGGACAGGTCATCCTGTATGTGCACCCCCAGGAATCGGAGGGTTGAGACTCTCTCTACGCTCTCTCCGTCGATGAGCAGGGGCTGGACCTCAGATTTTTTCCTCCTGAAGTCCACGATGATTTCCTGGGTCTTTGACTGGTTCAGCAGCAGGTTGTTAACCTTGCACAGCTTGCTCAGCTGCTCTACCTCATCCCTGTACGCCGCCTCGTCCCCCCCCCGAGATGCAGCCCACCATGGTGGTGTCATCTGCAAACTTTACGATGGAGTTGCTGGGGTGGACGGGGGTGAAGTCGTAGGTGTAGAGGTTGTAGAGGATGGGGCTTAGCACACAGCCCTGGGGGGACCCAGTGCTGAGTCTGAGGGCTGTGGAGGTGTGGGAGCCCACCCGCACCCTCTGGGGGCGGTCGGACAGGAAGTCCTTGATCCATGCACATATAGAGTGTGATAGTCCCAGGTCTAGTAGTTTGGTCACTGGCCTGTCTGGAAGGATGGTGTTGAAGGCAGAGCTGAAGTCCACAAAGAGCAGTCTCGCGTAGCTGTTTCCCCTCTCCAGGTGGGATAGAGTGGCGTGGAGAGTCGTCGCGATGGCGTCCTCTGTGGACCTGTGGGCTCTGTAGGCGAACTGGTATGGATCCAGGTTGGGCGGGAGGCGTGTGACTATGTGGGCCCGGACTAGTTTCTCGAAGCACTTCATGATGATTGGTGTGAGTGCCACCGGGCGGTAGTCGTTTAGGCAGCTCACCGTGCTTTTCTTCGGGACTGGGATGATAGTTGAGGTTTTCAGGCAGGGTGGGATGGTGGCCTGGGACACTGGGACAGTCTGGCTCCCTCTGCAGGCCAGAACTCGCCATGCTCCCCACAATCACAAAACGTTGTTTTGATAGTCTACTGAATCTACCAAAAAAGTTTCCCACATTTGCTGAATCAACCCAATCGATGCAGCTATAACGGCAGGTCATACACCTTTGATCGATATAGGATACAATGTAACACATCAGACAGAGCTGCCAAGTCTCACGCTTTGGCCGTGAGACACAGGCATATCAACCAGTTCACACTCTCACACGCCACACCTCAAATTTCTCACGCCGAGAAATAACAATTGTTTTGCGGGACTTTTATTTTTGAAATTCCTTGAAAGAAAGCTACCGGACATGAGTTTCGTGGCATCTTTCTGCACGCGCGTTAATTTCGAAGCGGGAAGCGGGAGGTGAGCGCTGATGGAAGAATCTGTGTTCACGCGAGATGCATGTAAGAACGTAACAAGTATGTGAATACAACATCGTATCTGGTAGCCTACTGGTACTTTCAAATCGCAAATTGTTTCATCCGGTAACATAAGTTACTGGTTTATTTTTCTCTGTTCTCTTTTTCGGGGTGATGGAGGAGAGATTGGAATGGAATGGAATGGATGGAATGGAATGGACTTTATTTGTCATTGTTACAGTACAGGTACCAAACAACGAAATTTAGGAGGGGTGGCTCCCCTGGTGTTAGGAAAGGGGGAAAAAAAAACACATTTTAGAAAAAGCACAAAATCACAAGGTAAGGTAAGGAGCTGGTTTACATAAATAAAGGCTATGTACACAATCCACTGTACTATACTGCACAGATAGTCAACTAGGGTTGTCATATTGCACAAAAGTATTTTTTCACGTTATTTTAAAGTGTCACAGTTTGCAGGCTTGAAATGTACATGTTTGTGCCTCAGCACTAGCTGCCATACAATCCGTCCGGACTGTCCTGGGCCCAGAACTTAGGCAGTGAAATTGGCAGTGAAATTCCAGATAAAATCCATGATGGGACTTCATGTTCATCATCCTCCGTCCTCACACTCATGTTTTTCCCCCTCCATTAATCTTCTGTTATTCAACACAAGTGTTAAAACGGATTGTATCCTTTATCTCAGAGACACTATGGCATACAGTTTCTTAATAGGCCTACTCACTTAATTTGGGTGAGATGATAGGCCTACTTTGCAACTTTTCAGTTTTGGTAACTGTTTTTTGTTTCTCTGCTGTAACATAACCAGGTACATTAATAATAATAATAATAATAATAATAATAATAATAATTATTATTATTATTATTATTATTAACTACAATTTACAATACAAATATTATTTTTAAATGACTAGGCTTTTTAAATAGGCACTACATTTGATAAACACTGTTATATCTGTCTGTTTTTATTGTATGTATGTGACCTATGTGTGTTTTTAATGTGGATAACGTATTCATGAACTGCACAAAGCCTGTCAAAGGAGAATTTCTGTCACTCTGTGACAGACAATAAAGCAATCTTGAATCTTGAATCTTGAAATACAACAATTGGGGATCCCTCCCAAAAAACCCACAAGATTTTCATTTTCATCAGGCCTCATTCTGACCCAGGAAAAACCTGTATATAGGTATGTACTGTATAACATGATAGCCATCTATGAGCAATGCACTGTATATAAGATGATGACCAAGGGTCTTTCTGCTGCTGACCAAGGGGCTGAGTCCTGTTTATTGTATAGACAGACTTTTGAATAGCCCCTAGGGCCTGTCTTTCTGTGTCCTGTTGATGATGTTACACCTGTTGTCTGTTACTTGTTTTTATTTTCACTTAATGATGTTACACCTGCTGTCTGTTACTTTTTTATTTTCACTTGTTTTGCCTGTTTTAACCGGCTGTGGCTTTTCGATCTTGTATTATGTTTTATTTGTGTTTTCTCCTTGTTGTAAAAGCACCTTGTGATCCTTGGTCTGGGAAAGGTGCTGTATAAATACATTTTACTTACTTACTTACTTACTTGATGGGGCCCAATTTTCTTTTAGACTCTGTAGGCTACTGTACTTGTTTATTAAGATTTCATAAATATGATATATTGTCTGAATTTGTCTTGTTTTATCAAATGTTCCAATTATTTTCATTTCTTGTGCTGGTTTATTATGAACAACATGTAAAATTGCAGGAAACTAGCACAAATAATTGTGTGGGAGAGAGGGGCCGCCGCTGCCAAAACGTGCACAGTTTTGGGTCGCTCCACCGCCGAACATCTCACTCCAAACTTTTGGTGAAACTTTGTAGCCCTGCATCAGCTAAAGACATCTTCACTCCCCACTCCCCCTGTGTAGCTCCTCTAATGTTCATAATAAATACAAATGTATTGTTATAAGTCGCTTTGGATAAAAGTGTCTGGTAAATGTCAAAAATGTAAATGTAACACAACAACTCATACTTCTGCAATACTCCTCCCCCTCAAATGTGCGACCTCGACCATTCCGTGCGCAGTTTAGAACAGTGGTAGACACGTTTAGAACAGTTTAGAACAGTGGTAGACACGTTTAGAACAGTTTAGAACAGTGGTAGACACGTTTAGAACAGTGGTAGACACGTTTTTGAAAGTGATTCGTTTGTAGCCAACTATAGCAGCTATATAGTCGCTTGTAATAATTTTAATTTTAATTTTAATAATTGACATGCTTGTCAATGTGCTTAACAACTGTTTCAAGCATACTTTAAATCGGTGAAAGGTGTGCTGATCAGTAGTCATGTCGGCCTAATTCATTAATAGATTTGGTGAATTTGAATAGTTGTGCGTAAAAATAGAGAGTAAGGTGGAGTCTTAAATAGGCCTTTGCCCCTATTCCTTGGTATGCAGAATAACCACAACTGCTTTTGAGGTGAGCGACTGGGCGCGTACCAGGTCATACAGCCGTGCGACTGGGCGTGTACCAAGTCATACAGCCGTGCGACTGGGCGTGTACCAGGTCATACAGCCGTGCGACTGGGCGTGTACCAGGTCATACAGCCGTGCGACTGGGCGTGTACCAGGTCATACAGCCGTGCGACTGGGCGTGTACCAGGTCATACAGCCGTGCGACTGGGCGTGTACCAGGTCATACAGCCGTGCGACTGGGCGTGTACCAGGTCATACACCCGTGCGACTGGGCGTGTACCAGGTCATACAGCCGTGCGACTGGGCGTGTACCAGGTCATACAGCCGTGCGACTGGGCGTGTACCAGGTCATACAGCCGTGCGACTGGGCGTGTACCAGGTCATACACCCATGCGACTGGGCGTGTACCAGGTCATACATATTATGCAGTAAAAATGTGGAACGCCCTTCCTATAATCTTAAAGGAGTGCAAAACACTGCCCACCTTCAAAACCACTCTCAAAAAACATTTACAGGAGGCTGCAATCCGTAACTGGACCCTCTAAATCAAAAATCAGATTAAAAGACCCGAACTACCCACTGTACATACTTTGTGTTTTGTCCCCCGCCCCCACCTGTGGTGTATGTCCCCACCTGTCCTTCCCGCTGTACATACCTTATGCTTTGTTGTATTGTTCTTCCCATGATGGATGTATGTTTATCTTGTAGATAGTACTAGTTATTTGTCTGTATTATCTTGTAGATAGTACTAGTTTTTGTTGTCTGTCTTACATGTAACGATGAATTGAGAATCAAGGACCCCAATTGAAATAAGCCAGTGGCTTTCTTGGGTTTTTATCCTGTTAGTTGACCTTGTATGTAATAAGTACTTTCATGTACCTACTTCTGCAAATCTTCTAATAAAGTTTTCAATCAATCAATCAAAACACCCGTGCGACTGGGCGTGTACCAGGTCATACACTCGTGCGACTGGGCGTGTACCAGGTCATACAGCCGCGCACACAGGAGCGCTCAGACACCAGCGAGGAGAGTCTCTGCTTTAGAGACATCTAGACCTCGACACGAGCCGTCAGCCCTGCCGTGAGCGCTATGGGGAACACGGGGACGAGGGAAGACTTCCAGTGGGTTTATACTGAGCAGCCGCACTGTAGCCGGAGGAAACAGATCCTAGGTGAGCTTCATTTACTCTGAGTGACTTCAGGTAACACGTGTGTTGGAGTGTCCCAGAACTGTTCAGTGTGAAATTATTAGAATCAGAAATTCTAAGAAGATCAACGTTTTAATCGTGTAGACTATTATCATGGAGAGAGGGGAAGCGTTGTCATTTAACAGCTCAACTCATTCACCCAACGGTGATAAAAGCGATGCTTCACGTGATCGCAATTAGATCACAATTAGACCCACATGCGAATGATGCGATGCGACCTAGATCTGCATGACTCGCTTTAGGGGATCAAAAACATGACAGTTCACTTTAACTGATCCATGCCATGCAACTAACACATGTGGAACAAGCTCGCTTTAGGGGATAGTGTACCTGTATTTAGTTTAGGGGATAGTGTACCTGTATTTAGGGGATAGTGTACCTGTATTTAGTTTAGGGGATAGTGTACCTGTATTTAGGGGATAGTGTACCTGTATTTAGGGGATAGTGTACCTGTATTTTCACTGTTTTGGAAGAAGGAACCAACTTGTCATCATAACCGAAACAGGTGCAGTCACCTGTCCGACAGGTATTACACGTTCACAATGCAGTCTGACATAACTCTGGATTAGGGCAAGGACATGCTGGTGTCCCAGCAGGTTTTGGGATGGCAAGTCTTTTGGATTTTTTTTTAATGGCATAAGCACATTTTTGTATTCTGCAGTACAGGGCAAACTTAACACAAATTGTGGTACACAGAGGGTCAATATTGATTTGAGAATACTCACACTGTATTGTAAAGTAGGTGTGTATAGAAACTGCTTCTCTTTTATTTGACTTGTTTTCTCTAAAATCCCCCTCTCACTCTTCCTCTACCTTCTCACTCCTCCACAGCCAAGCACCCAGAGATCAAGTCCCTGATGGGCCCGGACCCCCAGTTCAAGTGGGTGGTGACAGCCATGGTCCTGACCCAGGTGCTGTGGTGCTTCCTGGTTCGTGACCTCAGCTGGAAGTGGGTGTTCTTCTGGGCCTACGTGTTCGGCGGCTGCATCAACCACTCACTGACTCTGGCCATCCACGACATCTCCCACAATGTTGCCTATGGCAACAAGGACCATATGCGTAACCGCCTCTTCGGCATGTTCGCTAACTTACCCATAGGCATCCCGTACTCTATAAGCTTTAAGAAGTACCACGCGGACCACCACCGCTACCTCGGTGGGGACAGGCTGGACGTGGACGTGCCGACCCGCCTGGAGGCTCGCTTCTTCAACTCGCCCGCCCGGAAGGTTCTTTGGATTATCGTCCAGCCCTTATTATATGCCATACGGCCCCTCATTGTCAACCCTAAGCCTATGGGAAGACTGGAGGTGCTGAACGGCGCTGTGCAGATAGCCTTTGATGCTCTGGTACTGTATCTATGGGGGCCGAAGCCGGTGATCTACATGGTGGCCGGCTCTCTGTTGTGTATGGGACTCCATCCGTTCTCTGGGCACTTCATAGCCGAGCACTACATGTACATGAGTGGGATTGAGACCTGCTCCTACTACGGGCCACTCAACTGCCTCACCTTTAACGTGGGCTACCACATGGAACACCACGATTTTCCCAGCATCCCCGGCAGCCGCCTGCCTCAGGTAATTGGACCTCTGTCCCTCATCTATCGTGTCATTTACCTCTATCCTTCATCTATCCTATCTCTATCCTATCCTTTACAACTGAAGCTGGAACACTGGTGATGTTATGTGCATATGACATTGTTGGGGATGTCATCGGGCTGAGCCACATTGGTGCTGTTCCAATGCTACACCTGCTACACCTACACGCTTACCGTAGGAGAAGTGTGCAACACCCTCTAGGCAGCCAGTCCTTGAAAAGGTTCTGAAATACTAGAATGACTGGGTGATGGAAGCACATTTATGAAAGAGAAAGAGGGGGGTGGGGGGGTAGTGGCGGCTCCTTTGGCTGGTCTAGTGTGTTTGACAGGTGTAATCCCATTTTTTAGGACAGCACTGAATGTATATGTTAGTACTCTGCTTTATGTTGGACCCCAGATCGCACTGTTATGTACACATTAGACTACTGTAGACCTGTTTAGTTGTGTTGTTTACGATCCTCCTCCACTTGCTTTTGAATTCTATCAATTCAAACTGTACCTCAACCCCAAACAGCTAGCCTAGATCACCCTATTATTGTTGTTTATGATGTCAATGTAAAGCCCTTGTGATAGGGCAATATCATTATCAGCTGTCCATTGTATTTGCTCTCTTCATCTAACTGATTTGATGTCCTCTTTTTTTCAGGTGAAGAAGATAGCTCCAGAGTTCTATGATCATTTACCACATCATGACTCATGGATACGAGTACTCTGGGACTTTGTGTTTTGTGATTCGCTGGGTCCTTACTCCAGAGTTAAACGCAACTTCCACTTGGCTAAGGAGGAGTAGGGATCTCCAGATGTAAATACTCTCCCAGTATCTCATTGTTTGTTAGTCTAGCTGTGTGTGTGTGTGTGTGTGTGTGTGTGTGTGTCTCTCTCTCTCTCGTTAAAGTACACACAGTTTCACATGTCTACTTTGAAGTAGTTTTGATGTTTTTGTAGTTCCATTCAAATTTTGATGCACTGTCAACATTTCCGAATGTTATGCTCTTCTTCAATTTAGCTAATCTGGGGTACAATAAAGTTACTCATCTGATGTCATATACGTTAATTTATAAAGATTATAGTAGCTGTGATAATAAATCTTGCAGTTATTACACAGTTTGAAGGGTTTCATTGCCCTTCCAGGCCACCTAAAATGTTACGCAACTTTTGACATGCTTTCCATTCATTCAGGTCAATCATTTACACATTGTCGTTATTAGTATTGTATACATTATTTTATTGTTTAGAGTTAGAACCAAATGATGGTAGCAGTGGATGGAGATGGTAGAACCATTGTAAAGCCTACAAGTAAATGTGCTTAGGCTTTGATCTTGCTGCGCCTCAGAGAAATAGGGTTGTTGACATGCAAGATAAGCAAACACTATAATCCTTTAGAGCAGACACCCTCTCTCATATACTCCTTGACTCACTTAGTGCCAAGGGTCAATATGTTGGTGATTTTAGTGTATTGCAAAAGAGCAAACAATGTTGAGTCACATGATAAGGGATGTTCATAGTCTCTTTGGAAAGGCCACGCCCATGAGCTGCACCCATGAGCTGCACCCATGAGCTCCTACCAGTGAGCTCCTACCAGTGAGCTGAACTTCCAGTGAAGTGAAAGGTCCCCTCCCAGACGGCCTCGTAGGTGACTCATCAGCATCGTAGCGTCTATCATTCATTTATCATTTATCCTGTCTATCATTCCTATGGACAAAATGACATGACGCCATTCCATAAAAAGACACCTTTAATCAACATTCACTGACTGACCGTTGATCTGTTGAATTTGATATCTTTGCTCAGCCGTTAATTGAGTCAATGCTTTATTTAGCCATACAATCAGATTGTTAGGAATGTGTTATTTATTGCACCCAAACCGCCCACCACCCCACCACCACCCACCCCACCCCGAGACAACATAGGTGGACATCCCCTGGGAGATCAGAGCAACAGGGATGGCAAAGCGAACAACAATCCAACAACCTACCCAATTTGGATGGAAGCTGGTCTATGAATTTTATTTGGGGCATGAAACAGTAGACACCCACATAACAGGTTTCTTAATAAAGCCTATCTCCTCGTAGCGCTTTGAAAGGGATTCCAACAATTGCTCCCGTTCTTGGCAGTTCTATCACGTCTATTGTTGCAGCAGGAGACCCAGTCTCTCACATGGAGTACCCGGGCGTTGGGTACAGCATAAAAGGGCTGAGTTTGCGCTCTGCGGGGACGTTGCTGCTGGCGCTCTCGTGGGCCTGCCGGCGGTAGTAGTGGCGGAGGGCGGGGCTGCCCGGGTGGCACTGGCGCACGTGAAGGAAGTACTCATCAGGCCGGTTGGAGGTGAAGCCGCAGTCCTCGCACACAAAGATCTTGGAGCGGCGCTGGCGGTAGGCGTACTGCTGCCGCACGCCATGGATCTTCCTCATGTGGGACTCCAGGGAGCAGCGCTGGGTGAAGGCCTTGTCACACAGCTCACACCTGTAGGGACGGATACCTGACCAGGGGGACAGAGGGAGAGAGGGAGTGTGAGGAGTTTGTGTGTGTGTGTCTGCTTGTGTTGTGTGTCGTGCACTGTGTGAAAACCCTGCCACACAATACACAACTGTAGTGTCCTCTTAAACCATGTGTTGATACACCACACAATTATAATACTACATTGTAATGCATATACATTTCTCTTTATTGATGTTCATAGGAGGATTCCAATCATAAAAGCAAATTTAAAGTGAAAAAACGAGTTGCTAACTGTCTGGAACGTGGCACACGCAGAGCTGTCTCGAGGATAAGCTTTGAATTATGAATGATTATTAATGAGACAGGTCAGGCGGTCAAGAAGTCCTTAGGTATGCTGTATGAGTGTGTGCAGTCATGTAGGAAATCTGCATTAGGAAGTATTATCTCCTGTATGTGTGCATGTGCCTCTTGAGGTCGAGGGTATCATTGAAGCCCTTACCGCAGTACCGGCAGGGGTGTCTCTTCACCAGGCTGTGGCACTTGAGGTGTCTGGTCAACATGCGCTGCAGGGGAAACACCTTGTGACACAACGAACACAGGAAGTCTCCTGAGCTAGGTGGCTCACGAGGACGATGCTAGGGGAAGGACGAGAGAGGGACGTAGCCATTAGGACACTACAGCCAATGTGACTGTTGAATCTAATCACATTTCCATGGATGATTCAAAATAAAAAATGTATGATGATGAACATATACAGGTTCATGTGCTGAACAAAGTCATGTTTATTCATCTTTTTAAAGGGGTGAAACTAATGTACATTAATGTTACACATAGTGAGTAAAATGACAGCCAAACTAATGTTTTGTGTATGTATTCAAACATACGTATGGTCTTAAATACAGATAAAAACCAAAGTCATGCTGTTTTCCAACACTAGAGAGCCACAAGATCTCCCTATAACCTCCCACGGTAAAGCCCTTGAACTAGTCACAAGTTATTTATTTGGGCATTCACATTGATCGCCAATTGTCTTTTAAGTCCCATATCTCGAAGCTAGTCTCTAAGCTCAAGGTAAAGTTAGGTTTCTATTTTAGAAACAAATCATGCTTTTCCCCCGGAACCAGGAAATATCTTGTGTCAACGTCAACGACCTTCTGACCTCTGCTAGATTATGGTGACCTCCTGTACATGAACGCTTCTGCTCAATGTCTGCATTCTTTGGATTCTGTGCATCATTGTGCCTTGAGATTTGTCACTGGTTGTAAACACCTTACTCATTATGTAAAAGCGGACTGGCCATCCTTGTATGTATGCAGGTACACCCATTGGTTGAGCTTTATATATAAAACTCTCCTTGGCCTGGTCCCTACCTATCTGTGTCCACATCTCCTCAGAAACTATGAACATTACAGCCTCCGCTCACAGGACACTTTACAACTGCATGTTCCACGTGCTCGTACTGAGCTGGGCAAAAAGTACGCTGCCCCCTCTGCCTGGAATACTTTCCAGAATGACTTAAAACTAAAATAACGAATCAGTTATGATGCTTTCATAACGATCTTAAAGGGCTTAGAAGGTGAAAGTATTCGAAATTGTCATTCAGTGCCCGTCCAAACCTGCTTTTAATTTCTTATTTCTTCTTCTTCTTCTTCTTATATTATCTTATTATCTGTGTATTTAATGTATGATTGTGTCCTTGTGCTGCCCCTCTTGGCCAGGTCCCCCTTGAAAAAGAGATTCCATATCTCAATGAGGTCACCTGGTTAAATAAAGGTTAAATAAAAACAATCGATCAATTGAAACAATCTATCAATCAAACTTTATCTCTATAGAACAAGTCATGCATTGAACTCCAAGTGCTGAACATCAAAACAATCATAAATAAACTGCAATACAATAAAACAAGAGGTAGAACGAAATAGATCAAATAAATATAACACAACAAAACCAGGAATAAAACAAGAAAAATATGAGATAAGATAGGAGTCAAAGTGCAAGTTGACATAGACAAATTAGATAAAGGCCAGGCTAAAGAGGTGTGTTTGAAGTTTTCTTCTATTATCTCTAGTCCATGTTTACTTATTGATGGCATTATCAAATCCAGCAGACAGTGACAGTAGAAGCATGCGTTAGCTAATAGAGATATGTAGTTACCTTGGCTCGGGAGGCTAGTGTAGTAGGATGGTAGTAATGACCCTGGCCCAGGGTCTGAGACAGCAGAGTGGACCAACCCTGGGCTGCTTCTGACCCAGCTCCTGCCACTGGTCTCAGGCCACCTCCTGCTCCTCCTTCTGCTCTTGTCCCTGGTCCTGCCCCTGCCCCTTCCCCTGGTCCTGCTCCTTCCCCTGCCCCTGGTCCTGCCCCTTCCCCTGCTCCTTCCCCTGGTCCTGCCCCTGCTCCTTCCCCTGGTCCTGCCCCTGCTCCTGCCCCTGCTCCTTCCCCTGGTCCTGGTCCTGCTCCTTCCCCTGGTCCTGCCCCTGCTCCTTCCCCTGGTCCTGCTCCTTCCCCTGGTCCTGCCCCTGCCCCTGCTCCTTCCCCTGCCCCTGGTCCTGCTCCTTCCCCTGCCCCTCGTCCTGCTCCTTCCCCTGGTCCTGCCCCTGGCCCTGGTCCTGCCCCTGCTCCTTCCCCTGGTCCTGCCCCTTCCCCTGCTCCTTCCCCTGGTCCTGCCCCTTTCCCTGGTCCTGCCCCTGCCCCTTCCCCTGGTCCTGCCCCTGCTCCTTCCCCTGGTCCTGCCCCTGCTCCTGCTCCTGCCCCTGCTCCTTCCCCTGGTCCTTCCCCTGGTCCTGCTCCTTCCCCTGGTCCTGCCCCTTCCCCTGCTCCTTCCCCTGGTCCTGCCCCTGCTCCTTCCCCTGGTCCTGCCCCTGCTCCTTCCCCTGGTCCTGCCCCTGCTCCTTCCCCTGGTCCTGCCCCTGCACCTTCCCCTGCTCCTGCCCCTGCTCCTGCCCCTGCTCCTTCCCCTGCTCCTGCCCCTGCTCCTTCCCCTGGTCCTGCCCCTGCTCCTTCCCCTGGTCCTGCCCCTGCTCCTTCCCCTGGTCCTGCCCCTGCTCCTGCCCCTGCTCCTTCCCCTGGTCCTGCCCCTTCCCCTGCTCCTTCCCCTGCCCCTGCTCCTTCCCCTGCTCCTGCCCCTGCTCCTTCCCCTGGTCCTGCCCCTGCCCCTGCACTTGACTTCTATGACAGATCTGTAGTGCTCAAGAAAATACATTCAATGAGAGCAGCATTACTTTTCCCAAATAATCATTTGAAGCTTCATCATTTATTTACAGATTTGACAACAGAAACATAAAACAATTGATGAATGTGTCATTATTTGGTTATTAAGTATGACAGTTAGTTAGAGGTAAAATTCTCATTATTAAATTCTTATTATTTAAAATGACTGAAAACATTGTTGACAGTGAGGAAGGAATCATCTGCCTTATTATTAGGACTCAAACTCTTTGGACAGAGTCTAATTCAGAAAAATACCTACAAAATTCAAGACCTCATAAAATTATGATAAGACTTTTTAATACTTAAGGGTCTTGATTTTCCCAAAATGTATTTATCAACACCGCGGATACCCTGATTTAGTTAATAATGTATTATCCTATTTATCATGTCTGTTTAGTGTGTGTGTATGTCTAATAAGCTGTGTGTATGAATGTCTACTAGGCTCGTCTGGGTTACACACAACCTTTTACATTTACTTACTGGTAGATAAATATAGTTGATTCAAATACGCCTCTGCCATCAGTCCTCTGCAGCTCATCCAGAACACTGCTGCCCGTCTGGTGTTCAACCTCCCCAAGTTCTCCCATGTCACCCCCTCCTTCACACCCTTCACTGTTCTCCCAGTAGCAGCTCATCCGATTCAAGACCCTGGTGCTCGCCTACCAGGCAGCAAAGGGAACACCCCCTCCCTACATGCAAGCTACACCTTAACTGTCCCTCCTGAAGACCTTCATCTCTTCAGGCTACACCTTAACTGTCCCTCCCCGAAGACCTCCATCTCTTCAGGCTACACCTTAACTGTCCCTCCTGAAGACCTCCATCTCTTCAGGCTACACCTTAACTGTCCCTCCTGAAGACCTCCATCTCTTCAGGCTACACCTTAACTGTGACTCCTGAAGACCTCCCTGTCCTCTATTCTTGTACAGGCTTAATTTGATTCAGCCCATTCAGGAAGTGATTTGGAATGTACAATTTAAAAATGTTAAATGTTGTGATGAAAAGGAAATCTTATTTTAGGACTACTGAGACTCAAAAATAAATTACCCATTTGTAAATCACTGAAATGAAATTCAACTGACCTCAACCCTAGACTAAAACCTCTCTCCTCAACCCTAGACTAAAACCTCTCTCCTCAACCCTAGACTAAAACCTCTGTCCTGCACCAGTCTGTTCTACCCATCACAGCCTGTGTGTGTGTGATGTCAATGCCAAGATGTCCTCTGCCCCTCTCTCATACATGACAATGAGTCCGTCCTCCGATTTCTACCTCGAACAGCCTCTACTCTGTTGAATATAATGTTAAATGGTGATTATTTTAATTGTAAATTGGATTGCAACAACATTTGGGACTTTTGGTAACCACACTAGTCATAGATGACCTGCAACTGACCTGTGGAGCACTGTTTTCAAAATTAGTTTGAAGTTTCAGATGTTTAGGTCTGGGGCGCCACCTACCGGACATCGTGTGCCACTACATCTCGTCACCTCAGAGGAAATCTATCAAGGAAGTTCTAACCCTATAGTGGTGGACATACAATAATATTAGATTTTATTGTTATTGGGTGTTTGTTAGGATGAGTGGACAGGGATAATTGGTGTAGCGTTAGCTCCCATAGCGTTCTAGGTTTGTGGAGAGCAACACAGAGACCTGAGGCTGTAGTCCTGGAACCTTGTTTATTAACATGACAAACGGGACTGCTTCCATTGGGCCAGAGATCCACAGCTTCCATGGTGGACGTGCAGGTGACGGACTGCTACCGGAGAATTAAAACATGTCACTTTATACTTTAGTCTAGAACGATGCAGGGATTTAAAAATAAATATACTTTAACTTTGCATACACAACTTTGGTTGATAACAAGGTCAGGGGGGTGAGCGGGTCAGGGGGGTGAGCGGGGGTCAGGGTGGTGAGCGGGTCAGGGGGGGTCAGGGCGGTGAGCGGGTCAGGGGGGTGAGCGGGGGTCAGGGCGGTGAGCGGGTCAGGCGGGGTCAGGGCGGTGAGCGGGTCAGGGCGGTGAGCGGGTCAGGGGGGTGAGCGGGGGTCAGGGTGGTGAGCGGGTCAGGGGGGGTCAGGGCGGTCAGCGGGTCAGGGGGGTGAGCGGGTCAGGGGGGTGAGCGGGGGTCAGGGTGGTGAGCGGGTCAGGGGGGTGAGCGGGTCAGGGTGGTGAGCGGGTCAGGGGGGTGAGCGGGTGTCAGGGCGGTCAGCGGGTCAGGGGGGTGAGCGGGGGTCAGGGTGGTGAGCGGGTCAGGGGGGGTCAGGGCGGTCAGCGGGTCAGGGGGGTGAGCGGGGGTCAGGGTGGTGAGCGGGTCAGGGGGGTGAGCGGGTCAGGGGGGGTCAGGGCGGTCAGCGGGTCAGGGGGGTGAGCGGGTCAGGGTGGTGAGCGGGTCAGGGTGGTGAGCGGGTCAGGGTGGTGAGCGGGTCAGGGTGGTGAGCGGGTCAGGGTGGTGAGCGGGTCAGGGTGGTGAGCGGGTCAGGGGGGTGAGCGGGTCAGGGGGGTGAGCGGGTCAGGGGGGTGAGCGGGTCAGGGTGGTGAGCGGGTCAGGGGGGTGAGCGGGTCAGGGTGGTGAGCGGGTCAGGGTGGTGAGCGGGTCAGGGGGGTGAGCGGGTCAGGGGGGTGAGCGGGTCAGGGTGGTGAGTGGGTCAGGGGGGTGAGCGGGTCAGGGTGGTGAGCGGGTCAGGGGGGGCAGGGGGGTGAGCGGGTCAGGGGGGTGAGCGGGTCAGGGGGGGTCAGGGCGGTGAGCGGGTCAGGGGGGTGAGCGGGGGGGTCAGGGCGGTCAGGGGGGTGAGCGGGGGGGTCAGGGTGGTGAGCAGGGGGGGAGGGGCTGACAGTCAGGGGCCATCTTCACACAAACAGAATATTTCTTCTGCACAGGAGGTATGTGTTATAACATGTTTATAACATGAGACCCTTCTCGCCTTCAAAACACAAACAAGGTCTCTGACCGTCTCCCAAATGTCTTCTCTACATCGTTAAAAAGTATGTTTCCTCAAACCAAGGAGGTAGCGGGCGACCAGAGGCCTTCTACTCAGACACCAGGGGTCATAGGGGTCATACACCAGGACTAGGGGTCATACACCAGGAGTCATACACCAGGACTAGGGGTCATACACCAGGACCAGGGGTCATACACCAGGACTAGGGGTCATACACCAGGACTAGACATGGTCATACACATGGTTGTGAGACCTCTAGACTAGGAGGGGGGGGTCATGGATGTGAGACCTCCAGACTAGGAGGGGGGGGGTCATGGATGTGAGACCTCTAGACTAGGAGGGGGGGGTCATGGATGTGAGACCTCTAGACTAGGAGGGGGGGGTCATGGTTGTGAGACCTCTAGACTAGGAGGGGGGGGTCATGGTTGTGAGACCTCCAGACTAGGAGGGGGGGGTCATGGATGTGAGACCTCTAGACTAGGAGGGGGGGGGGTCATGGATGTGAGACCTCTAGACTAGGAGGGGGGGGGGTCATGGATGTGAGACCTCTAGACTAGGAGGGGGTCATGGATGTGAGACCTCTAGACTAGGAGGGGGTCATGGTTGTGAGACCTCTAGACTAGGAGGGGGGGGGGGTGGGGGGGGGGGTTCAGTCTCTTATGTCTCCCTCCACATCGCAGACTTGTTCTTCTTCTTCTTCTCCTGTGGAACTACCAGCCTCCCTTCCCTCCCTTCTTCTTCTTCTGTGGTGCCTTCTTGCGCGTGGCCCCCGAGGCCGTGGCAGGCTTCTGCTGGCGGGGGGGCACCACGGAGGGGGGGGGGGCCGAGGCCGAGGCCGAGCCTGGCCGGGGGGAGGTGGGGGGGCTGCTGGCCGTCTTACTGGCATCCCTGGAGAGGAGAGGAGAGATCACGGTGGTCAGTGATGGGCTTATTCGTGAAAGGTCAGGGGGTCATAGGTCAACTTAAGAGTTTGGTGCCGCAGCCGTTGACAGTAAATAAGGGCTGAGAATACAGAAGCTTTAGTTCTGATTCTGACTCTGGTGTCACTTCAACAACATAGTTCATGTTACAGAGAGAGAGAGAGAGAGAGAGAGAGAGAGAGAGAGAGAGAGAGAGAGAGAGAGAGAGAGAGAGAGACAGAGAGAGAGAGAGAGACAGAGACACAGAGAGAGAGAGAGACAGAGACACAGAGACAGAGAGAGACAGAAAGACAGACAGAGAGAAAGACAGACAGGTCTTACAGGTCAGCGGGGGCTCCGGAGGTGGCTCCCTGTGTGCCCTTCCCCACCACCTCCTTCTTCTTGCCCTTCTTCCGTCCGCGGTAGTACGAACGCTCCCGCATGGGCAGCCAGCGCTCCAGGTCTGCCAGGGCCTTCAACTCACAGTTCTTGGGAAGTTTACCTGAAGAGAGAGAGACAGACAGAGAGAGAGAGAGAGAGAGAGAGAGAGAGAGAGAGAGAGAGAGAGAGAGAGAGAGAGAGAGACTCCTACATTACCTCACTGTAAACAATGTCCTAAGCAAATCCCAAATTGGCTTTTTACCAAAGTATCGTACAACAGACCATATATTCACTCTCACCTAATTGACAACCAAATAGACAAAAACAAAAGCAAACTATTCGCCTGTTTCGTAGATTTCAAAAAAGCCTTTGATTCAATTTGGCACAAGGGTCTGCTATTCACACT
Organism: Nansenia antarctica; assembly: GCF_963989245.1. NCBI lineage: Eukaryota > Metazoa > Chordata > Actinopteri > Argentiniformes > Microstomatidae > Nansenia > Nansenia antarctica. The sequence continues at coordinate 29,314,524 of NC_137677.1, read as the reverse complement.
GTTGGAAAATGGTGTTGGAGGAAAAACCTACGACATCATAAAGTCAATGTACACTAACAACAAGTGTGCTGTTAAGATTGGCAAAAAACACAGACTTCTTTTCCCAAAGCCGGGGGGTTAGACAGGGATGCAGCTTGAGTCCAACCCTCTTCAACATCTATATCAACAGTTTGGCAAAAACATTAGATAGATAGATAGATAAATACTTTATTTATCCCCGTGGGGAAATTCATTTTGCCACGCCACTCCACTAAAAACCACACATAACAACACAACACAACATAAAGGACAGACAACAACACTGGAGCAGTCTGCAGCACCTGGCATCCCCCTAGTAGACACAGAAGTCAAATGTCTACTGTTTGCGGATGACCTGGTGCTGCTGTCCCCAACCAAAGAAGGGCTACAACAGCACCTCGACCTTCTATACCAATTCTCCCAGACCTGGGCCTTGACAGTGAATCTCTCTAAGATGAAAATTATGATTTTTCAAAAAAGATCCATTCTCCAGCACCACCAATTCAAATTCTTCCTAGATACAATTGCCCTAGAACATACAAAGAATTATACCTACCTCGGCCTAAACATCAGCACCACAGGTAGCTTCAACAAAGCTGTGAACGACCTGAGAGACAAGGCAAGGAGGGCTTTTTACGCCATCAAAAGGAACATCAAGTTAGACATTCCTATTCAAATCTGGCTCAAATTAATGGACTCCGTTATAGAACCCATTTCCCTCTATGGTTGCGAGGTCTGGGGTCCACCTGCCAACCAAGATTTTACAAAATGGGACAAACACCAAATTGAGACTCTGCATGCAGAGTTTTGCAAATCCATTCTTCGTATCCAACGTAAAACACCAAATAACTCATGCAGAATTAGGACGATACCCACTAATTATAAAAATTCAAAAGAGAGCGTTTAAATTTTACAACCACCTAAAAGAAAGTCACCCTGACACGCTCCACAACAAAGCCCTTACCCACAGAGAGGCCCAATCCCGATGATCTTTTCTACCACTTCGGCTCGTTTTGGAGTCACTCCGAACAGAGCCACAAGCCGTAGTGGTTCCCCGGGGGGAAATGGGACAACCCTTCACGACTAATACGTCATCCGTGGTGTAATGAATGGGTTAATTCATAGTCAGGACAGCGCATGCGCCTTAGAGAGAGTTCATGATATACCAGTAGGTGACTGACAGGTGTCGAGAGAACCGAAGTAAACTGGTTATACCTTTGTTGAACCCAGACTCAAGTGTCTTATTATTCTATGTCCAAGTGACATTACACGTAGTATTGTCGAAAAGCATTGACGCTCGCGATTCATTCACAACTTGAATGAACTTGAACGCCATCAATCGATCAAACAAGTCATCAAATAAAAAAGAATAATGCTTCATTATCATGGGGGAGAGACAAGTTCTACCCGGGATTTCGGGATTTCGCTCCTAGCTGTGTCGATCGTGATAGGAGTGTCGTATCGACACCATTCAAATGGTTTCAGATTCCCTGTCCTCTCCCCTATCCGGACACGTTTGAACCTAACCCACGGTAAACCACAGCTATTAACCCGCAATGGGTGCCTCCGGGCACCGTGTTTGTCCGTGAATAACACCGGCTATGAAGGTGGTACAAACACAATACTACTTTGCTAACTTCACCATCGATATACGGTCATTTTGAGCCCTGAACCACCGTGGTGCCACCCCGAGAAGTGAACCGGGAGTAAACTCAATGAACCAGGAGTTCAACATGCGTCAAGTGCTTAAATTCACTCCGAGCAGTGCCGACATCGATGGGGGTCTCCAATCGACTCCATTCACAGTGATTTACGATCCCGCCCCTCTCCCCTGTCCGGACACATTAGAATTTTCACCGTAAGCCCCGGTAAAGCGACGTTATTAACCCGCAAAGAGTGTGCCCCGGGCATCGTCTTTGTCCATTAATAACACCGGCTAGGAAGGTGGTAAAAACACAATACTGCTTAGCTCACGCCACCATCACTATACGGTCATTTAGAGCCATCAACCAACCCGCTGGCACCCCAGGAAGTTATGTTTCGAACCCCGAGAGCATGCATAAATGTCTATCCGGAAAGAGTACACTCCTCGGCCGCTGCCTCTCCTCGGTAACGCGGAGGAACGAAAAGCTTACAGCACCACGTATTCCCAGGCGGTCTCCCATCCAGGTACTAACACGGGCCAACCCTGCTTGATTTAGGACAACAGTGCAACAACTTCGAGGCTGAACTTTAGTTACATTTACGGCGTCATATGCCATCAAAGGGAAACATGGAAAAATGCATGACTTACAGATTGAATTTTATGACGTTACGAAATCCGATGTGACAGGAACACTGGAGAAACAGCCGCTGTCCACTGCATTAGTTAACTACATGTCCTTGATGAGTCTCCCGCTCACTGCCCTCCATCAAAAATGGCACATATATAGTACTAATAGATATAATATTACATAATAACAACTGCTCGGATAGGATTGCGGGTTGTTTTGGTTTAATACGTGCCATAGCTGTAAATAAAACATGGAAATAGGTCATGCGCGTCTATCATGCACACATCAGCCTAACGTTAGATACAGTGGGGCAAAAAAGTATTTAGTCAGCCACCAATTGTGCAAGTTCTCCCACTTAAAAAGATGAGAGGCCTGTCATTTTCATCATAGGTACACTTGTCTGATTTTTAAAGAATTTATTTGCAAATTATGGTGGAAAATAAGTATTTGGTCAATAACAAAAGTTCATCTCAATACTTTGTTATATACCCTTTGTTGGCAATGACAGAGGTCAAACGTTTTCTGTAAGTCTTCACAAGGTTTTCACACACTGTTGCTGGTATTTTGGCCCATTCCTCTATGCTGATCTCCTCTAGAGCAGTAATGTTTTGGGGCTGTCACTGGGCAACACAGACTTTCAACTCCCTCCAAAGATTTTCTATGGGGTTGAGATCTGGAGACTGGCTAGGCCACTCCCGGACTTTGAAATGCTTCTTACGAAGCCACTCCTTCGTTGCCCGGGCGGTGTGTTGGGATCATTGGGGGATCATTGTCATGCTGAAAGACCCAGCCACGTTTCATCTTCAATGCCCTTGCTGATGGAAGGAGGTTTTCACTCAAAATATCACGATACATGGCCCCATTCATTCTTTCCTTTACACGGATCAGTCGTCCTGGGGGTCATTCCACTAAAGGTGGATCAGTTTAGCTGCGCTATAAATAAATGCGGCGCTCAGGGAACTCGAGATTGGAATTCAAGCCTCAGGTGATTCCTCGAATGAGGATCAGCCTTGTGTCATCAGTGTTCACAGAAGACAGGCTTACAAATCTTCGATATGGGCGCGTGCACGCAGACATACGCAGCCCAGAAGAGTCGATCTGTCGAAATGAAGATACTCCACTCTGCAGGGGTACTACATTTGCGCAGCATTCCGAATTATTGATTTTTATGAAGACGGAGAAATAAGATGTAAAATAGTGCAATACTGCCCAATTAACAAGGCGAGGGAAATGGTTTGGCAAGAAATTGCTGACCGATTAAATGCGTAGGTCATACTAGCCCCAGTTATTGTTATATGTTCATATTTTAATAAATGAATATTACTACTGTGGTGATATCAGCAGCAGGCTACAATCTGTCATATCGCCACAATGGCCTAGTGGTACCGACCGCTGCCACAGGATTTATTCGTCATTTTTAGACGTGGTTCGAATCCCGCTTCAGACGCACTTTTTACTGCATTTCGTTGTCTGAATCTAATCTAAAATCTCATTTAAAAAAGTATGTAGGCTATAAAATTATGGTGCAGGCTAATTTACAAGAATTGACACGATTACAATGGTGTTTGAAGCCTTTGCATGAAATCTTCGGTTAAATGTAAAAAAAAAGAAAAAAAGAATGACTTAGTCAAGTCTCGAACTCGCAACCTTTGGAACTCCAGTCGGCTGCCTTAACCACTACACCAGCCAGACCGCTGTGATGACAGCAATGCAAGTTGAGACAATTACTTTTTTTTTTACACTCTTTTCTTTATTGATCTATCGATCTATCTATCACACTTTCAAAATATCAAGTTATCTATCGATCGATCACACTTTCAAAATATCAAGTTATCTATCACACAATCAAACTATCTATCGATCGATCACACTTTCAAAATATCAAATTATCTATCTATCACACAGTCAAACTATCTAATCTATCTATCTCGTGTGAAGTGGGAACTAATATTTCCTAAAAGACACAATGAGGAACTATCGTTCGGGGTTTAGTTTCCGCCTGTGAGCCTTTTTTGACGCACGGATGACTATAGCCTGTGTTTTAGCCTGGTCGGGACCAGGCTAATTATATCTGACTCAGAAGGAGCTCAACCAAGCAGCGAATTATTTGAGCCACATTGATGGCACCAAACGCAAGCTAACATTTTCGAGGCTTAGAACTTTATCGAGGCTTAGAACTTTATCGAGCTTCGTGGAATAGGGCCCTGGTCCCTTTGCAGAAAAACAGCCCCAAAGCATGATGTGTCCACCCCCATGCTTCACAGTAGGTATGGTGTTCTTTGGATGCAACTCAGCATTCTTTCTCCTCCAAACACGACGAGTTGAGTTTTTACCCAAAAGTTCTATTTTGGTTTCATCTGACCATATGACATTCTCCCAATCCTCTTCTGGATCATCCAAATGCTCTCTAGCAAACTTCAGACGTGGCTGGACCAGGGTTTCCGTTAGAAAAAATTGCCGCCGGACATCGTGTCCGGGAAGATTTCGATTTACCGGACAAACGTGATATATTCCGGTCATCATATTAAAATATAAAAAAAAATAAATAAATAAATAAATAATATAATCTAATATAGCTGTTTGTCGCGGTGATTACTGTTGTGTAGCGGCCTATATATGCCATTTAATGTCTATTTCTCATCCGATACGATTAGATGCGAGCTATATAATATATAATAATATAACATGATTCGCATGCGCGCTATGCCATTATGTCCAGCGCTGAACGGGCGCCTCACTGGGAACTGAACAGACAGCATCGATCAATGAACAGACTCCACATTACGTTAACTGAAGTTTGTTAAATTGTTTAGGATTAATGTGAGTTTTCTATTTTCTCTTTCCAGTTTTACCCTTTTTTTTTTATCAATAAAACAACGTCATTTCTATAACCAGGTCTCGCTGGTTGGGAAGGCATTTCGTTTAGCTGCCTGTCAAATCATACTTAATCGGACTCGGGAGTATGTCAATGAGGAGAACATAACTGTTTATTGAGAAACAATAGGCAGGCTGGGATACGTATATAAAGAAATACCACAATGTCTAGATGTATAACATTTTATTGAACAGTGCAAGCATGTAGGCTTCTGGCGTGACATCGTACCCCTAACGTTCTTAGGGCTTGTTTGAAAAGCTTAGACTGAAAGTTAGTGCCCTGGTCAGATTGTATAACAAGAGGAAGACCGAATGTGGAAAAAAACGTTGTTAAAGCATTCACCACTGAGCTGGCTGATATGTTACGCAACGGAACAGCTTCGGGAAAACGAGTAGCAGCGCACATAATAGTAAGCAAATACTGACTTCCACTTTTAGTCCTAGGCAAAGGTCCAACACAATCAATTATTACACGTTCAAATGGCTCCCCTATAGCAGGAATGGGATGCAATGGTGCGGGTGGAATGGATTGATTAGGCTTACCCGCCATCTGACAAGTATGGCAACAGCGGCAGTGCTTGGCAACATCCGCCTTCAGTCCGGGCCAAAATAAATGTTTCAATATCAGCTGATAAGTTTTAGTTATACCTAAATGTCCTGACCACTGGCTCTCATGTGCTACAGATAACACCTGTTGTCTATAACCCACAGGCACAACCACTTGTTTTACAGTATTCCACTCACAACCATTTGCATTAGGAGGAGACCATTTACGCATTAATATCCCATCGTTAAGGAAATAAACTACGTTGCCCCCTATTTCAGATTCCTCACTAGCTGCATGTAAAAAACATTTGTTTAATGACTGATCAGCTACTTGAGCGACACGCAATCGCTCGCCGGTTACAGGCAGAGATAGGCTGTCAGCGGATGGTATGGTAGGACTCGGGGAGGATGGTAACTCTACCACTTTCTCCCTGGGAGAAGCTGAAACAATCGGGTTCTCATCCCTTTCAGAAAAGGCTTGCATAATCACACTATCACAGAGAGAAACATCGCTATCCTCCTCTCTGCCTCGACTCGATTGTGCACGAGTTATAGCGCACACCGGAAACAACCGCTGTTTCGCATAGGCAGCCTACACATTAGGAGTCATCATCATGCCGGTGTCAAATCATATCATAATAAAATAAATACATAGCCTATATATTCGTCTTTTTTAAAATAGAAGGAATCAGAATGTGAACTTTAGCGAATTGTATTCAAATTGTGCTTAGAGGGAATTATTTTCACCGGACATTTATGTCCGACGAGTTTTCAATTTGTCGGACTTCAACAACTTTTACCGGACAAAGTCCGGGAATTACCGGTTAACGGAAACCCTGGGCTGGACATGTACTGGCTTAAGCAGGGGGACACGTCTGGCACTGCAGGATTTGAGTCCCTGGCGGCGTAGTGTGTTACTGATGGTAGCCTTTGTTACTTTGGTCCCAGCTCTCTGCAGGTCATTCACTAGGTCCCCCCGTGTGGTTCTGGGATTTTTGCTCACCGTTCTTGTGATCATTTTGACCCCACGGGGTGAGATCTTGCGTGGAGCCCCAGATCGAGGGAGATTATCAGTGGTCTTGTATGTCTTCCATTTTCTAATAATTGCTCCCACAGTTGATTTCTTCACACCAAGCTGCTTACCTATTGCAGATTCAGTCTTCCCAGCCTGGTACAGGTCTACAATTTTGTTTCTGGTGTCCTTTGGTCTTGGCCATAGTGGAGTTTGGAGTGTGACTGTTTGAGGTTGTGGACAGGTGTCTTTTATACTGATAACGAGTTCAAACAGGTGCCATTAATACAGGTAACGAGTGGAGGACAGAGAAGCCTCTTAAAGAAGAAGTTACAGGTCTGTGAGAGCCAGAAATCTTGCTTGTTTGTAGGTGACCAAATACTTATTTTACAGAGGAATTTACCAATTAATTCATAAAAAATCTGACAGTGATTTCCTGGATTCTTTCCCCCCATTCTGTCTCTCATAGTTGAAGTGTACCTATGATGAAAATTACAGGCCTCTCTCATCTTTTTAAATGGGAGAACCTGCACAATTGGTGGCTGACTAAATACTTTTTTGCCCCACTGTAGATAACTTCACATTAAATATGTCCATCATCATCCGCTGTCAAACGCCACAGGTAATCTTTTATTTCTAAACAGGAATGTACATCTCGATGTGAATCGCGCTCCTTATGGGAAGGCTGTCAGTGTTTCCTCCAGGATTTTTCACATTAGTGGCGGAGCGGTTATCTTTGGCGCGCGCAATTTTTTTTAGTATAGAGGGTGGCAACAATTATAATTTCTTAAATAGCGGTTAAGTCATTAAAGCCGAGCAGGTGATTTTATATAGAAGGTCAAATACCAATATATCCTACAGCTGCAGCGGAACATGCGGAACGCGCATTACACACACACACACACAGAAAGGTCAATACGAAGTAGGCCTACGTGAGAGTACACGCACAGAACCGGCTAACGTTACTCATTAACTGTTTGCACAAGTAAAATCACAGTGTGACAGTCAGATGGAGCATTCGGTAAACAACAACAGCAAGGTAATGCATCAGTTGAGTTAAAGAAAACTAACTCTTACCTTCGAGGACACCAACATGAGCCGTGTTTACCCGTACCTCCGCCGTTCTGTTCGTGGTGATTTTAGAAGCAATAGATTATTTTTGCCCCGTGCATATTGCTATGAATAGTTCGATCTCCACACATGAGTCGGCGATGTTGTCATTTAGCCAGCTCTCAGAGAAGCACATCAGGCTGCACTCCCGATACACTGAATGATGCATCACGAGTGCCTCCAACTCGTCACATTTGTTAGGTAAGGAGTTAACATTTCCCATTACGATTGATGGTAGAAACGGCTTGTATCTCCATCGCCTCCTCGATTTAGCTTTTAGCTTCGCTCCAGCTTTGCACCCCCGTAGTTCCTTCGGTAATGAGTGTTTGAAACCCTCATGTTTTGCAGTCTCTTAGTGCAAAGAGGGCACTTCTGGTATAAACAACTCTGGCTGAGGTTGTAACATTAGACATTATACAACAAAAAACCGACAAACATTAAAAACAGAGCAGCGAGACCTGCTGCCGCTCAGAACGGCGCAACGTGCCGACGTCAGCTACCACCGCATTTAATTGACCATGAACATCAGAGACTACATTACGAATGTTCATTTAAAATACTCTATACTGAGCACTGGTATAAGAACATGAACCAGAGAACAGCAGTAAATGCAATAACCCACAGTCGTCGCTGATGATGTTCCGTTTTCGATTAGGATACGTTTACGGGATTAAAGGGACCGGCGACGGGCGAAGAGAGAGAGAGGAGAGGGATTTCCTGAAATCCAAATGTCCCGCTAAATTCGGACCAATCACAAAACTGTTTTGAAAGCGCGTCGCCTCGCGCCGCGCGCCTGTTGAGAGTCTCGATTGCAGTGCGAACACAAACGACGAGGTTAATTGCAACATTGTAACATATTGTAAATAACTACCGCTAAATCGTAACGAAATGTTGGTCTGGAAGCGGCCTAAATCTAGCTTCAATCTGCTTTTTTTCTGTTCTCCGGTCATAATAACTCGCTGCCTTTCTGCGCAGCCTGAATCAAAGTGGACTGTCTGAATCATTTGGTGGCGGAGGAAATTCTTTGGTGGTGGCCCGCCACGAATAAATGCATATAGAGGAAACACTGGCTGTGCTTGACGCTTCCATTGGGCGCCCCTTGCATAGGCACAATATCGGCATAATAGCAGTCTTTTTTTGTTATGCTTGTTGTAAAGAAAAGGTCTATAATGCATTGAAATGACATTAAACTAAGATAATACGATGGTTATCATAATTTTTCAAGTCTTTAATTACAAGTAATTCCAGAAAAAGTAAATGACATTTCAGGCTCGCTTCCGTATTACGAGAGCGAAAAGAACATTTCTGTAGATGTTTCGCAATGCATGCCGGAAGGGAGTCTCATGGCTCCGAATCGAACGAGGGTCAAGATTTGCTCCAAATGGAGCCATGGAAAACCCTAACCCTAAATGAGTAATGAATTGGGACGCCACTACGGCTACACGTGAACGCGCAAAACGGAGCCGGAGTGGTGAATTGGGATTCACCCAGAGACTCTAGGGAGATTAACCCTAACCCTTACCCACAGAGAGACTCTAGGGAGATGCCCCCTCAGCCAGCTAGTTCTGGGACTCTCAGTCACAAGCAGAGCCACCTATTAGACTAAACCAAATTATAAGAAAACAAAAAGAAAATTACATTGAAGAATCAACCAAAAACCAGAGCAAATTGGAATGCTATTTGACCCTAAACAGAAAATACACAGTGGCAGAATACCTGAGTACTGTGACAGACCCAAAGCTAAGGAAATCCTTGACTATGTACAGACTCAGTGAACACAACCTGGCCACCGAGAAAGGCCGCCACAGGCAGACCTGGCTCCCCAGACCAGACAGACTGTGCACCCACTGCACACAAAACCAGGTGGAAACAGAGCTGCACTTCTTAACTACCTGCCAGCTGTACAAGGACATCAGGGACACATACTTCCCACTGATCACCAACATCCAGGGAGACTTTGAGGACTTGACCAATGTCGAAAGGCTACCATATCTGCTGGGTGAGGTACAGCCAGTGTTTCCTCTATATGCATTTATTCGTGGCGGGCCGCCACGAATGAATTTCCTCCGCCACTAATTGATTCAGACAGTCCACTTTGATTCAGGCTGCGCAGAAAGGCAGCGAGTTATTATGACCGGAGAACAGAAAAAAAGCAGATTGAAGCTAGATTTAGGCCGCTTCCAGAACAACATTTCGTTACGATTTAGGGCGTAGTTATTTACAATATGTTACAATGTTGCAATTAACCTCGTCGTTTGTGACTGAGACTGAATCGCTCTCAACAGGCGCGCGGCGCGAGGCAACGCGCTTTCAAAACAGTTTTGTGATTGGTCCGAATTTAGCGGGACATTTGGATTTCTCTTTTAGCCCGTCGCCGGTGCCTTTAATCCCGTATCCTAATCGAAAATGCAACATCATCAGCGACGACTGTGGGTTATTGCATTTACTGCTGTTCTCTGGTTCATGTTCTTATACCAGTGCTCAGTATAGAGTATTTTAAATGAACATTCGTAATGTATGTCTCTGATGTTCATGGTCAATTAAATCAGCCTATTTTGTGAAACAAATAATGTTCCCGCTAATGGGTTAACCGAGCATTCTCGCACCTAACGTGCAAGCACCTAGCTTCGAACTATTCATAGACGGGCTAAAAGAGAAATGTTGGTCTGGAAGCGGCCTAAATCTAGCTTCAATCTGCTTTTTTTCTGTTCTCCGGTCATAATAACTCGCTGCCTTTCTGCGCAGCCTGAATCAAAGTGGATTGTCTGAATCCATGTGGTGAGATGTGTTTCAACGTGAGGACATCCTATTTTTCCTTTTTGAGGGACCAATAACTTATTTTTTGCCGTGCTGTCGTTGGATGTTGATCGTGGTTAAGCTTTCCCACTTTTGGATGTGCTTGGAACTCACTAACGTGAGTTTACTGTCCTCTCTACTGTTTACTGTTATTGGTATGTATATATTCGGATGCATCACCAGTTCATTGTGGCGTATTGTTTAATCATATTTGGAACACGCAAAAAATGGAGAGCTAGAGCGGGACTAACATAAAAATAAAAGTTCCGCTGCAGCTGTAGGATATATTGGTATTTGATCACCTTCTATATAAAATCACCTGCTCGGCTTTAATGACTTAACCGCTATTTAAGAAATTATAATTGTTGCCACCCTCTAGTTTTTGGTGAAACTACGTCTTTGTTTTTAGCGCCAGTGCGCGTTTTATGCGCGTGCACGCGAAAGACAACCGCTCCGCCACTAATGTGAAAAGTCCTGGAGGAAACACTGGGTACAGCAATGTGCAAACACAGCAGCAAGATTTGTTAGCTGCTGTGATAGAAAAAGGACATCAAATGGGCTAAAACCACCATAAGAATTGAAATAAGTTTTATTTCATTTATTTATTCTAGTATGCAATCTATTTGTAATCTATCTATTTGTAATCTAGTATGTAATCTATTTATTTATTCTAGTATGTACGTACATTACACTCTGTTTTAGTTTTTTTTATCTTCACACTTCACATGCTTTGGCAATGTAAATGTATGTTTCCCATGCCAATAAAGCCCTTTGAAATTGAAATTGAATTGAGAGAGAGAGACAGAGAGAGAGAGACAGAGAGACAGACAGAGACAGAGAGAGAGACAGAGACAGAGAGAGAGACACAGAGAGAGACACAGAGAGAGAGACAGAGAGACAGGAAGAGAGAGAGACAGAGACAGAAAGAGAGAGACAGAGAGAGAGACAGAGAGAAAGAGAGACAGAGACAGAAAGAGAGAGAGACAGTGACAGAAAGAGAGAGAGACAGAAAGAGAGAGAGACAGAGACAGAGACAGAGAGAGATAGAAAGAGAGAGAGACAGAGAGAGAGACAGTGACAGAAAGAGAGAGAGAGACAGAGAGAGAGAGAAAGAGACAGTGACAGAAAGAGAGAGAGAGACAGAGAGAGAGAGAGAAAGAGAGAGAGACAGAGAGAGACAGAGACAGAAAGAGAGAGACACAGTGACAGAGAGAGAGACAGTGACAGAAAGAGAGAGACAGAAAGAGAGAGACAGAGACAGAAAGAGAGACAGAAAGAGAGAGAGACAGAGACAGAAAGAGAGAGAGTGGTAGAAAGGATCCTGTTACCTTAATAAGACTCACCTAAAGCCTAGTACACACATAAAGGTTTTCTAAATCCTAACAGATGTTTTATTTGAGAGAGACCCCACACATGAAGATAACAAATCATGGATTGAACAGTTTTGATCATATTGTGTATGGTGTGCTCCGATATTCCCAACACAGCACACCACATACATAAAGATCTGTCCCACAACAGTCTGGAGTCTCATCCCCCAAGCCAGAAGTCTGGCGTGATCAGGGTAGTAGTACCCTGACTGACCTGTAGAGGCAGCCATGTGCGACAGGGCAAATAAAGTGCCGAACACCCCTGGTGTTCTACCTCCCCCAGCCTCCCCTGGTGTTCTACCTCCCCCAGCCACCCCTGGTGTTCTACCTCCCCCAGCCACCCCTGGTGTTCTACCTCCCTCAGCCTCCCCTGGTCAGTAGAGAAGGTAACAGCGATGCCACACATACCTTTCTTCCTCTTCTTCTTCCTCTTCAGATCTCCTTGGCTGTGGAGAGACGAGACACACCACCACATTACACACCACCACGTTACACACCACCACGTTACACAAACAACATGGCCGCCTCAGTCAGTGTGTGGTGTAATAATAATAATAATAATAACTTTTATTTGTATAGCACTTTTCCTGCAAACATTGTGTAGGAGTGTGTGTGTGTGTTCGGAATGGTATACTAGCATACTGCATACTAGCAAACTCAATGAGTATATACTGCATACTGCCTACTAAATTCATAATAAGTATGCGAAAACCAGCCGACAGTTTACACAGTATGCATACTGCCTCCCAGAATGCATTTCGCCAGGAGCGGGGAATTTAAACCTCCATTAGCTAAAAGCTGTAATTTTGGCTTTACAAGTGTTAACATGTCATTTTATGAAGTTTTAATGTTTTCAGGAGAGAAAGTAACCACATATATTCCCAAAATGTGTCCAGTTTACCAAAATAACCTGTTTATATATCTGATCTGACGATTTTTTCTGTCTTCTGTTCCTACCTGCATTCGTAAATTCGCCCTGGAAATCTGATCAGCACTCATGGAATGCCTCTTGTCCAATCAAATGACCTGGTCCCTTTATGACGTTGAACCCAGTGTGCGCTCCGGCGATCTCAGAGCGAATTTACGAACGCACCCTGCGTTGCTTACATACCTTCACTTAGAGTTCGACAGAAACTGTTCCTAACATAATTACAACAAGTTATAAAATGATTTTGGGGGCCAACATCTTTAGCTAGCTCAAGTAACTAGCTTACTATATTGTTGTCTTAGCAGTTGGTAAAAGAACATGATTAAAATAAATATATGACCAATAACATATCGTGGGCTTGCTGCAGCAAGCACAATAACAACCAACTTGTCCGTCTGAAGCTACAATACTGGGATCATTCGTGATTGGGCTACAATCAGTCATGAATAAAAGAGACGAATAAACTTGGATTTCATGCATTTCAAGTGGCATATTTGTAATCATGACGACGTAGCCTTGTCTAAGAATGCATTTCACCATGTTAATTCCCAGTATAGTGAAAATACCACCGCTCATCCGTGATCAGACTTAGCTGGGGTGCTGCAACTGAAGAGTATCAAATAGAGTGCAAAAAAAGCAACATCTGCACACTCAAATCTGTGCAAAAAACAATGTTTATAGCAATCTTTCGGTCCCCAGGCTATCGGACAATGTAAACAACAGCTGTATGACAAGTTTGTATGACGCAGTTTGACAAGGCTGAAAGCGCACAGGGTTGCCAGATGGGATTTACAATTTACAGTAGGGCTGGGACGATTCGTCGACGTAATCGACTACGTCAATACGTCGACTTGCGTAATGTGCGTCGTAAATAAACAACATGGCTGCGACTAGGGCTGCAACTAACGATTATTTTGATAATCGATTAATCGGATACAAAAAAAAGCGGGGGAAAAATATTTGAAAAAAATGAATTTTAAATTTTCTTTAATTAAAAAAGATTTATTTTGCAAATTGTATTTTATGTTTTCTAAATCAGCCAGGCCTATACATATACATGTGCAAAATGAATAAGTATTAATAAAAAATAAAAAATAATATAAATAAAAAAGGCTTTGCTACATCATGGTTTAACAACAGGCCATGGACTATGGCGGTAGATTGTTTCAATAAAGTAGTTGAACTCTAGCTCAATACATGCATTGTTTTAGGTAATTTATGTAAACCAGCTCCTTTCCCTTCTTGTTTTTTAGTTTTTTTTCCTAGCACCAGGGGAGCCCCCCCTCCCAAATTTCGTTGTTTGGTACCTGTACTATATCAATGACAATAAAGACCATTCATCATTCATTCATTCATTCATTCATAATAACTTTGCTTAATGTAAAGGTCAGTAACCCAAAGTGCAATATAGGCTACAGACAAGACACTAATGTTTTTATATAACAGATATGCTCCAAAACAATGCAATGTGTCCTCTCACTCCATACAATAGCCTAGGCTGCAGTCAGTGCCTCACTCTAACTCACGGGTAGCTTGGTAGGCTACCACTAGCTAGCCTTTAGCTTATCACCTCTGCTCTACCACTGACGTTAGCCAGCTAGCTAAATACACTTGTCATGCAATATTGAATTCATGAATGCGAGCAAACACTCACTGGCTATCGCATTACATTACAGTCATTTAGCTGACGCTTCGCCAGAACTCACACTAACGCATTTGCATGGAGAGCAGGAGACCATGGAAGGGCTGAGCCCAGCAGGACTTATATAATAAAAGAATAGGAAGTTAACTGTAACCCTCCTCTATAGAAACATAGTTAGTGTAACCCTCCTCTATAGAAACATAGTTAGTGTAACCCTCCTCTATGGAAACATAGTTAGTGTAACCCTCCTCTATAGAAACATAGTTAGTGTAACCCTCCTCTATAGAAACATAGTTAGTGTAACCCTCCTCTATAGAAACATAGTTAGTGGAACCCTCCTCTATAGAAACATAGTTAGTGGAACCCTCCTCTATAGAAACATAGTTAGTGTAACCCTCCTCTATAGACATGGGTGCACATAACTTTTTGGGGCCAGTGCTCAGAGGAGCACCTAGGGATGCTGCTTGGTGCTCCCCGAGCTCGCGAGTCACGACCCGTCCCACAGGATGGATGAAAAAGGGATACATGGATAACTTATATTAGCAAAACGACATTTATTCATAAATAAAGATGAACGAACAAATGATTGTGTGCAAAACAAAATAAACAAATGCCAAATCAAATGACTGCTCTTTAAGCATGAAAGTCTGTCAGACTCCTTTAAACACAATGAAATCAACTGACATCTCTTTAAGCACTAACTGAATGTCTGTTCTTTAAACACAATGAAATCAACTGACATCTCTTTAAGCACTGCTCTGTTCTGTAAACACTGAAATCAACTTTTCAACAAAAAGTTACAGCCTAAGCATTTACTTATGCTACAAGCTTAATCATCATCATCACTGCTCTCTTGACTGCTGTAAGTTATCACTGTCCTCAATTTCAACCATGGTAGAGGATGTTGTAGGGCAGGCCATCACTTTAAATAGCTCGTTATTTTGATTGTGCAACAAAGTCTTTTTTTTTTTTCTTCTAATAGAATTCCCAACCATATTCCCTGGGTCAGGGGTCTAGGTGCGATAATGAAGCTGTAAAACAAACGTCTGAACGTTTGAAAGCTTCAGAGAAAAGAAACGTGAAGTCCCTTGGTGTTGTTTTTCCTTTTAGCGACGAGTCGTTCGGGACTGAATTTTCACGTGTCGCCGTGATAACCGTGCGATACGCGATACGCGGAATGAAAGTACGAGTTACGATACTTTCCGAATGTTTTCGTGAGGGGAGTCGCCGTGGTCGTCGTGATGGATACTCGTCGGGCCTTCGGCTGAGGAGACGGCAAATAGTTACTTACTTGGTGGGGCTTGCTTCTTGGACCCAGCTGTTGGTGCGCAAAAGCGCCTTCATGCGGCTGATCTGCCGCGCAGCACGCATTTTGGCGACGCATGCGCACTGGCGCACCAGTTATGTGCACCCCTGTCTATAGAAACATAGTTAGTGTAACCCTCCTCTATAGAAACATAGTTAGCTGTAACCCTCCTCTATAGAAACATAGTTAGTGCTCTGGTTCTCAGCACAGCTACGCAGACTACAGCTGGACGAGCAGCGTAGTGACAGTCAGCTAGCGGCAGCAGCGAGCTAACCCTGCTAGCTAACTCACTAGCATGTCCTGACAGCAGACAGCAGACAGCTTCACTCTCAAGGCTTTTGAGTAGCATGATTTAAATGTAGCCGCCGGTTCCGGTCATAGGTTCTGCCCTTTCCGGCCATAGGTAGCGCTATGATTCGTGATGCCTACACCGGCGGCAAGACAGCGTGGCGTGCGTCAACAGGAAGTAGGTTTGTTATGGAAACAAAACCCGAAAAAAATAAAAAAATAAACTACGAATCGATAATGGCATTCGTCGCCAACGAATTTCATTATCGATTTTTAGCGATTTAATCGATCCGTTGTTGCAGCCCTAGCTGCGACCAGTGCAAACATGAGAGCCGGCAGCTAAAAGACTTCGCCCACGATCGTCCAAAGTGTGGGAGTACTTTACAAAAAAAGAAAACAATGTGGTGGTCTGTAAACTGTGCAGAAATGACAATGAAAAGTACATCTGCAATGAACGAGCACCTCAAGCGAAAGCATCCTGGAGCTCTTTGTGAAGACAGCCGCAAGATAGCACCGTAACGGCCAAGCTCCACCTGCTGCGTTGCGTCAACTCGCCATCGGCGTTGCGTCAACTTCCCGTTGTCCAAGCTCCACCTGCTGCGTTGCGTCAACGTTCTACTCTAGCTCCACTGGCATTTTATGTATACGGGAGTAATTTCACCCTTGACTGCAATATGTCCACAACAATAACAACATCATACAGAACATTTTCCAATCAGGGTAAAAAGTCGTAACACACTTAAATTATTCCGAAAATATAGTATATATACTACATTTCTTGCATACTCAAATCTCGCATACTGTACAGTGTGAACGCTCTCGCATACTCAAATCTATGTCATATCTACCGTATTTTCCGGACTATAAGTCGCGGTTTTTTTCATACTTTGGCTGGTCCTGCGACTTATAGTCAGGTGCGACTTATATATCAATAATTCATAATCTCTGACTGACATGAACTGACATACGGTAATCTCTGACTGACATGAACCAAGGAGTAACTTCCGCTAGCGCCTCATACACGATAGAATAGCCATTATACTTGACAATGTGGACATTAAACACGACAATGTGGACATTAAACATGATGTTATGGACCTTATACACAATGTTATGGACGTTATAAACGATATTAAAGTCATTTATTCCTTCCAGAGACTGTTCTATGTTGCTAAGTTACCCCCGCGAGGCTATTTTGCTACTTCCGCTAGCGCCACATACGCGATAGAATAGCCATTATACTCGACAATGTGGACATTAAACACGACAATGTGGACATTAAACATGATATTATGGACCTTATACACGATATTATGAACGTTATACACGATATTAAAGTCATTTATTACCTTTCAGAGGCTGTTCAATGTTGCATTGTTTGTAGGCCGCCCTTCATCCTAACTACTTCCGTTTTTCACCAAGCTATCTTTGTCATGGCCTTATACACGATAAATAGTCGTTACACTCGACAATGTGGACATTAAGCACTATATTATGAACGTTATACACGCTATTATGAACGTTATACACGATATTAAAGTCATTTATTACCTTTCAGAGGCTGTTCAATGTTGCATTGTTTGTAGGCCGCCCTTCATCCTAACTACTTCCGTTTTTCACCAAGCTATCTTTGTCATGGCCTTATACACGATAAATAGTCGTTACACTCGACAATGTGGACATTAAGCACTATATTATGAACGTTATACACGCTATTATGAACGTTATACACGATATTAAAGTCATTTATTACCTTTCAGAGGCTGTTCCATCCTGTTTGCTTGCTCCCGCGACGCCATTTTGCTAACCTTCGTTAGCAACGCGCTAGCTAGCCCTGGCTTTACACTCGATAATTTAAGTATTTCTAACCTTTCAGAAGAAGTTTTAACGTGAATTATGTCCTTCCTGGGCTTACAAATCCTCTCATGTCTCTTCACAGTGCCAGACTAGAGTCAAGCTCAACAGGGTCTTCTTTCCCCGCTGATTCCGCCAAGCCCGTTCCCTTGAACCATGCGACTTATAGTCCAGTGCGACTTATATGTGGTTTTTCCCTCTTCATGACCCATTTTTGGCCTGCTGCGACTTATACTCGGGTGCGACTTATAGTCCGGAAAATACGGTAGTATGAGTAGTATGCAGGGATTAAAGCAAAAAAAAAATCTCCTGACGGAAAAAGAAATTCAGGCCAAATCGGGGTCGGTGGCTTTCCGTGCGCATAGCGCGCGTGCGATTTTCCGTTCTACATTCTAATGCTTTGACTTTTCTTTAGAAAAATGTGAACACATTTCCGCGTTGTATAAAATCAATGACATCGCTAGTCAACTAACACAGCTTGTTTTGTGAGCCTGCTAACAATGTAAAGTAGTGTTCTATAATTATAATTTAGCCATTTAGCAGACGCTTTTATCCAAAGCGACTTACAATTACGAATTACAGGGACATTCCCCCTGGAGTAACTGAGGGCTAAGTGCCTTACCCAAGGGCACACTAGTAGTGGTGTGGTTTCAGGCGGGATTTGAACTCACAACCTTCCGATCCCAAGTCCAACTCACTATCCACTAGACCAGTGGTTCCCAACCGGGGGTACGCGGACCCCTAGGGGTACGTGAGGGGATTGCAGGGGGTACGTGGAAAGATTTTGAATTATAATTTATTTCCCTTTCCAAAAAAATAATTAAATATAGTCGTTTCATAAACCTGTTGTTAAAATGGTACGCTGCAACTTAAGTTCCTCCCCGACAGGTGATGACTGTAACACACGTGGTAGTCACGTCACATTTAAATCACGTTCATTTACGTTCATTTACGCGCGCACGTCAGCTAGGCCTGTCAGTATACCGCAAAGATGGACAGATGGCTAAAACGACCAGCTTCAGAGGCAGATCAGACGGTCAGATCAGAGGCAGATCAGACGGTCAGATCAGAGAAAAAAAGAAAAAAAGGACCCCGCTATTATTTGGAAACATATGTTTTGTGGGGATTTACATGTACATCGGCTGATCCACCACAGCCACAGTGCTTTCTCTGCGGCGAAGTCCTGGCTAATAATTCAATGAAGCCAGCCCATTTACAGCGACACCAGAGCACCAAACACCTAGCAACTGTTGGTAAAACTGACGACTTTTTCAAGCGAAAACTGTCAGAGTTCAAGTCAAGTCAGGCTACACTGAAAAAAGCGGCAAGTGTGTCAAGCAAAGCACTGGAGGCGTCCTATGCTGTTTCATTACTAGTGGCTAAGTCAGAAACCCCACATTCAATCGCCGAAGATCTGATTTTGCCTGCCGCTGTGATTTTGGCTCAAACTATGCTGGACAAGAAAGCAGCTGACGCGCTCAAGTTGGTACCATTATCTAACAATACCGTCTCCCGTCGGATTGATGATATGTCCATAAATATTGTCGGACAAGTGGTGGATAAAATGAAGCAAGCAGGTCAGTTCGCTTTGCAATTAGATGAAATGACCGACGTTAGTGGGGAGGCTCAGCTGCTGGCTTTTGTGCGTTATAAAGAAGAGTCGGACATAAATGAGCATATCTTGTTTTGCAAGACGCTGCCAGGAAAGACAACTGGCGAGGAAATATTTCTGATTATTGACAGCTTCTTCAAAGACAACGATCTGGAGTGGAAATCCTGCAGTCACATCTGTACCGATGGAGCGGCAGCAATGACGGGTAAGGTGCGTGGGCTGCTTGGGCGTGTGATGAAGGTGAACCCCGAAATTAAGTGGATGCACTGTATTATTCACCGGGAGGCACTCGCCAGCAAAAGGATGAGCCCCGAGTTAAGTGCAGTTATGGATGACGCAGTTAAGGTGATTAACTTCATTCAGTCCCGGCCAATGAACCACAGACTGTTTCAAACTCTTTGTCATGACAGCGGGTCAGAGCATGAGCAGCTACTGCTTCACACAGACGTTCGCTGGCTGTCTCGGCAAAACGCTGCTGCGGCTCTATGAATTGCGCATCGAGGTGTTTGCTTTCCTGACAGAAAACGACCACCCTCTTGCAGCCCTGTTTGAGGATGCAGTGTGGGTTGCGCAGCTGGCATATCTTGCTGATGTCTTCACTAAGCTGAATGAACTCAACCTTTCACTTCAGGGCAAGTACTCACACATCCTTAACATGTATGACAAAGTGAATGGATTCATAAAGAAGGTTAAATTATGGGAGAGGAAATGTAAGGATGGAGATGTGAGCTGTTTCCCACTGCTTGATGGCCATCTCGCCACCACTGATGCTGACAGAGGTCCTGTGGTGAAAATAGTTAAAGCACATCTGTCCAAACTTGACACTGACTTCAACCAGTACTTTCATGACATTGAAACAAAGTCAGAAAAACTGGACTGGGTGAGGAACCCATTCAGAGTGAATGACAGGAGCAGCAGCAGCCTTCCTGCAAGCCTGCAGGAAAATCTGATGGACATGTCCTCTGATCGTGGGTTGAAGATGGCACATGCTGACAAGTCATTGACAGAGTTTTGGTGTGATGTTGAAAAGGAATATCCAGTGCTGGGAAAGTGTGCATTGAATGAACTTTTGCCTTTTGGATCTACATATATGTGTGAAGTGACCTTCTCAGCTTTGACCCACATCAAAACCAAGCCAAGGAACAGACTGAGTGTGGAGAGCAGCCTGGTGACTGCTGTTGCCACACTGCCTCCAGAACTGTCAAAGATTATAAAAGAGAAGCAACCTCAAGTGTCTCATTAAAGCTCAACTGATGAAAAAAAGAATTGCAACTGCTACTGGGTGAGTCTATTTTTCACAATGGTGTAAATATCTATGTATTAAAGGGGAGTGGTTCAAATGATTTCATTAATAATCAGTAGAGTTAGATAAGAAGTTTAAGTGTGTGTGTGTGTGTGTGTGTGTGTGTGTGTGTGTGTGTGTGTGTGATAAGTTTTATCCTGTCTCATCTTGTCTGTTTCCTCTCCCCATCAGTCAAGACTCTGGGATGAGAAAATGATGACATCACTGCACCTCAGACAGAAGCCAAAGAGGAGCAGGAGAAAGGGAAAAGAAACAGATATCAAATCAAATTCATTATTATTTATTATTTATTTGTCTATTTTCAGTGAGTGTGTGGGCATGTGGTAACAATTAACCATTGAGGTGGCCAGGTGGCACATGTATTGGCCAATTAGCTCATGTAGTCTAATTTTGAATGGCAATGTTTTGAAATGGCAAACATGTGACTTTATGTCAGATTGTTGTGTGCAGAAAACCGTGTTCAGTGCATTTAAAAAGTGCCATTTTGAATAGCAAAATGTGTGTAAAGCAGAAAATGTGTTTAGAGTTTTGGAGACATGAGAAGAGGTTTTGCTCTCTGTGTGTCAGTAATAAATGTTATATTTGCAAGTTAGAGTTTAATTGATTTTTTTGGGAAATAATCAACACGCATGAGTGAGGGGGTACTTCTGGCATGGCAAAACAGCTCAAGGGGTACACAAGACAAAAAAGGTTGGGAACCACTGCACTAGACCACCAGTACCCCCCACTACCTAGTTAACTAGGTAGCAGTCCAATCCATTTCGCTGCAGTATTTTGGCTTGACTAGCGAGTTTGTGTTGTGATTCTCAACAACGTTGAAACGTAGTTTCACCCTTTTCCATAGTTTTGAATAATAAATGTGTGGACTGACGATGTAGCGCAGCCTAACTTATTCTAATAATTATTTAACATAGTTTTATTGTGATAATTATTCCCCCCTCCTCCCAGACTTACAAGGTCACATTATTAT